>NC_056743.1:972156026-972456026 GCF_019279795.1 Protopterus annectens
CCCTAGAAGGCCTAATGCATACCCAGTGGAACCTCCCCTGCATAAAATCATCCATCTAAGCTCTTTTAAACAGTGGACATGTTGTGAAGTTCAGACAGTCTTACTGCTCAGTGAGCTTTTTCATTATCCAAGTGAAAAGAAGCTGAGTAACCTCTGGCAGAGTTATCAAGATCAGGTTCTCCCTCTTCCACGGTGTGCTGTAAGGGATACATTCTTCAGCTGCCCGATTTCTACCTGGTTGAATTTGGCTATGCCATTTATGAATAGGTCATGCCCTTTTTTTGTGCTGCACTTTTGCTCCTTTTGTCTGTTGACCATCAGCCCCCTGCTGATCAAATCGACCCATTTGTTCCCCATTACTACAGAAAATGTTGACATGGAGGGGTCAAGCATCTAGACAGCCATGGGAATAGTGTGCATTTTTCCCCAGCCTTTACTGACATCCACCTGGCTAGGCAGTGAAGAGAGACATGCAATAGAGGTCTGTGGAGGGCATCCCCTTACCTCAGCAAAGGTCACTTCCTCTAAGCTGCCTTCCCATCCCCCTTATATCATGAGCTGGGGTCTGTGGTCTCCATCAGGGAGATCACACCATCTAGTACACATCAGAGTGCATAAATAGCCCCTGCTCAGTATAGGAGAGTGGGCCACACCCCTTCACTTCTCCCCTTCCCTGCCTGGTTCCTCCAGTGCTTGGGTTAGTAAATGAGCACCAAGCTAGCTGGTCCACAGTAGGGAATCCATTCCCTGCTCCATGAGGCCAGGCTAATTATGAAGATGTCATGAATATTGCTTGAACTCTCTATTCAACTTCTTGCGGTCTAGATCCCAGTCCAAACAGGAAGGCAAAACTATACCCCGATCCTTCCTCTTGAGAGGAAGGATTTTTCTATTATATTACGAGGTCTTCCTCTCAAAAATGTTTGGACCAGAACTGTCTGGAAAAATCTACCCTATTTCTAACCTTCCTTTTAGAAGCAAAATGTTATTCCTGAGAAGGTGGCTTCTGTGCAGAAGTATTAACATCTCACACTAATACCTCTTTGCCCCAAGATAGCCTTGTGTGAGGCCAAGGCACAGAAATGAGGCAGCACTTATCTGGGCTGTTCATGACCTTTTCTTGCCCAAATATCTAAGATTATATTCTAGTTTGGTCACCCTTCACATCTCAGAGGCACTTGACACCCCCAGATCACAACATCCTGACTGTGCTGGAAATCTTTGTAGGGCTAACTGGCACCTTGCTCAACTGATTTGCCTTTTCCCTGCCAGGCTGCACACTCAGAGCGCAATCCTTATGTTAGTTATTCACACTGTACATGACGCTGACTAGAGAGATATCTAGAGGAGAAAGACATCCTATTAATCATACACTGAAGACATGCAGCTTTAAACTGCTCCTTCACTCAGGAACTTTACATACAGTTTACATCACTCGTTCACTGCTTAGATTTGAATCTCCACTAGATGATGGAGAATCAATACAAGTTCAACTCACTGTACTTTCAGCACACTTTCCTTACACTTCCATTAAAACTCACTGGGAGAGCTGGCATTTGCTTCTCAAGTATGCAATCTAGGACAAATTCCTAAGGACAGACATGCTAAAGGACTAGATGTCAGCACTCTTAAGACATCTCATTTTCATATGAAGAACTTATTTCAGATCCAGAACTTATTTCACTGTAAAATTTGGCTACAGCAATTCATGCAGTGATACTGTACATACAATTACTGCAATACCTTGGGCTGTTAGATGGGGACATAGCAAGGGGCCCAGAACTATGCAGCATTGTTGACTTGGAGCTTTTGTTCTCACTGTATTACACTCTTGCTGCAGGATTTGAACTACTGGATCTGTACACAAGATTCTTCTGCTTATATAATGAGGTTCTGCTCAGGCACTTGGCTCCATATCACCCCACTAAATCCATTAGGCCATCAGGTGAAGGGCTGCTGGCTGTTCCAAAGGCCCATTTGGATACCACAGGCAGATCATTCTTTATTTACCTGAATGTGGTTCTCTGGAATTGGCTACCCTCCCAAATTCAGATCTGCAGCACTGAGGCCTCCCCCTAGGAGGTCCCTGAAGTTTCTCCTTTTTGAAAGAGTCCTCTTAAACCTTATTTTATTACTACCTGGTGGCCATGTAAGTGGTCTGGTCAGTTGACCCTTTTCAGTCAGGACCCAGGCTTAAAAGCAGTAAAAAAGTTTAAATTATAGTAGTTTATGCCTCAGTTTAACATACAACACAATTTATTTACAATAGCTAAGAATCTCCTACTTTTAACTTGACACTTAAGTACAATATAGCAATAAAGAATACAGAAACAGCACTGCAAGATAGGAATATTTCAAAACAGAAATAAAGAATTTTTAACCATTACACTGGTAACAGATGCAAGTGGAATCTGCGTGGATATGTTCTTTGAGGGTTTCCTTAAAGCTTTTAATACTTTTTTGACTTCTGATCTTAGCAGGCAGGTAGTTTCAAGTTGCTGGTTGCAGTCTTGAGACAACGGTCTCTTGGGGCCATTTTGAATTGTGGGTGAGCAAGGCAGTAGTAGCTACCCTGAGTGCTCCTCAGTTTATACATGCTCTCTTGTATAGGAATTATCCATTTCAGAAGAGGCAACAACCTTGTTTTAAAAACATGGTTATTAGTGAGTTTAGGAGAAAGTCAGCCTTAATGACACTGACAGCCAGTTAATGTTTTCAAGCTGTTTGAAGATGGAGAAAAGGGTCGACTAATAGCACACACAAGCATAGCTGGTTCAACCAGAGCCTCACCCATTCAGCTCTTCAAGTGACAACCAAAACTACATTCCTTCTACTGGACATCAATCAGGTGGCCAGATATACAACATGCCCGTAACAAAACAAGTTATTACAGTTTATACACTGCATGAAGTACAACACTTTTTTTTAAACTAAAACCAAAGTGATTTTTGCTTGCTACAATGTAGAAAGTAGTTGCTAAATTTTAGAACACACACACGAGCACCACAGCACTCGTGACTGCAATGCAAGACCAGATTTTAAAAGCTGGTATTGCATTAGAAAGTGGGAATGGGACTGGCATTGGCTGATCTCACCTACCAAAACTTTGTGCCTGCGACAGTTGCCCCTCTCCCCTGACCTGGGTTATATTACAGAGTATACACCTACATATATTGTTTTGAATATTTTGTATTCTGTGGCTGTTTTATGTAGACTGCATAATTATTAAAGGAAAACCATAAGGTATTAGAAGACATTTAACGGTAGTCAAGCAGGCTCTTGAGAGAAGTTGTGTGATTTTGTAACATAACTTAACATTACTTAGGACTACTAGAACAATGCGCATTATAACGGCTAGGGGTTGGTTAAGAAATATGGCCTAGTTATCTCTGTTCAGTCACATTAGGAATTGTATTATCACTGTGGTCTCTGTTAATAAGCAAGGGAGAAATAAGCTGTATTTTTTAGGAGTAGAGAAGACTATGATGTAATTTTCTTGTGATTAATTAAAAGATTGTTACGGCTGGACCAGTTGTATAGTTGAAAGCCTTGCTGCACATCTCTATGCAAATCAAAATGACTAGCACCAGATTTTAAAAGCAGTATATCACCTCTGTACATAACTAGTCTGGGATTTGGGAATTCAAGTAAGAAGGCATTTACAAAGAGGGAGAAAAGCAGAGGGCCTAACATAGACCCTTATGGGACTCCTGTGTTAAGAATCCGTATACCGGATAGGGAATTGTTGTAAACTTGGAAGGAACCATTTTGCAGCTTTCTCTCAATCCAGTTAATGGTGTTTTTCCCAAAGCTTAGTCTGGCTAATTTATTAAGAAGGATGTTATGAAGGACCGTTTCAAAGGCTCCAGTCATATAAACAAAAATACCTGCAGTGATATAGTCATTAATACTAGAAATTAAAGTTATGTACTTACCATAATGACAGACTTGTGTTCTCTCTTTCCATCTTGTTCAACCTGTGGGTTATCTAATCTGACTTGGATCAGAGACCAAAATAAATAGACTTTAGCCCATAGAGATCCACCTCCTCTACCCATAATCGCTTGTTTCTCAACAACTACCTCAGCTCGAGTTTGTCCTATGCTACCAAAACTGACAATGCTCATATGCCAAGGAAAAAAACAAGGACTCCCAACACAGGAGTGAAGAACCACCTCCCCATTTCAATTAATCCACAGACAAGAGGCTTGCCAAAAAGGAGGGGGCTAGGAGGAGGGAAGGTTGAAGAAGATGGAAAGAGAACACAGATCCATTGTTAAGTAATTAAATTTTGTATCCAATGTTATCTTCTCCGTCTGGATTCAACCTGTGGGCCAGAGTCCCCAGCCATGGAAAAAACAAAGGGCAGTTTCATATAAGGAAATAACGCAATATGGTGCAACCAAAGGAAACTGGACCTGAACTAAATGTCCAACTTATAGTGGGACTCAAAGGTATAAGGCCCAACCCAGGTGGAAGCTGCACAAACATCATCCAAAGCAGCTCCAGAGAAAAAAGCTGTAGAAGTAACCAAAGCTGTAACTAGAATTAACTTTTGGTTTACCCCTCAACAGCTTTCCTTTCAAATTAGACACAAAAGAAATACAATTAGGCAGCCACATGGAGTGCGCAACCTTAGACATTGGCATGTCCGACCTGGCCTTAGGAAAGGAAACAAACAACTGTTTAGACTTTTTGAAACATTTTGTTCTGTACAAGTAAAACCTCAATTGTCTACATACATCCAGACAATGCAGTACATATTCCCCCTTGCTGGAAAATTCAGGAAAAAGAAGCAAGTGAATGGACTGATTCAAGTTGTTCTCCATAGCCACCTTAGGAAGGAAAAGAAGGATTTGTGTGGAGGGAAACCCTATCCTTATGAAAGGGCAAATACAGAAGTACTGACAAGAGGGCGTGCAGCTCTGACACCTGCTTGACAGAAGTAACTGCCACCAAGAATAAGGTTTTTAAAGAAAAAACACAGCAGAAGGTTCAATAGGAGGCACAGCCAACACCTGGAGCATGAAAAATGAGGGACAGGGTCCTGAACTGGAGGATATAATAAAAAGGTACCCTTAAGGAAGGCCTTTGAAATTTTGAGAGACACTAAAAGGCATCTTACCTCTACCAATTTGGAAATTTGAAATGGCTGCCAATTGCACCTTAATAGTAGAATAACCAGGGCCACAGTGGAACAGATTTGTCAGGTATTCAACAATGATGTGTATGGGGGCAGAAAAGGGATCCAAACCCTTAGAGGTTGGCCAATAAGCAAAAACTTCACTTAATGGCATACATCCTACACATGGATACTTTCTCAGAGAAGACAAAATATGCACCACTCTGACTGAAAGCTTAGGATTCTAGGTCATCAAAGGAACTGGAGGAACCATACGTCCCATTTGAGAGTCTGTAGATCAGGAAGGTCCAGTCCCGTAGGGTGACATATCCCATTCCGGATCCGAGATGCAAGGGGGGGTGCTTCAGAAGAGACCAAAAGAAGGGGGAACCCCAACTGACGGAGCCAAAAGGGGGTAATGAGGATTACAGTTATTTTGCAATAGGCAGTCTTCTGAAGAAGCTTTATTATCTGCGGAGTCAAAGGACAGGTGAACAGGAGATCCAGGGGCTAAGCATACAGAAGAGCAAGGTTGGGTGACTGTCCTTGAGCCGGGACCAAGGCACAATAGCTGCTGCACTTGGTGTTGTAAGAGGAAGTGACAGATCACAACACTCTGATTCAGGGACCACTTGTGTGAAAAGAGAATGTTTCAGCTTAAATTGTCTACTAATGTGTGAGATCTCCCTGGGATGTGTGTTGCAATCAGAAACAGTTAAGAAATCTCCCAGTACCAAACTCTCATGGCTTCCTGACAAGGAGAATAAAAATGGGATCCTCCTCCAGTTTGTTCATATACCATACCACAGACACAGGCTGAACTGAAATTACACCATTGAGAATGTCATGAAAAGCCTGCAAAGCAAGGGACACATCTCCAAGACAATGATGTGAAGACTGAGTGTGGTACTGGATAGTCCTCCCTTCAAAATACACCCCCCCCCCAGAAGGAAGGCTTCTGTAGTGTCTCTGCCCAGTGGAGGGGGCACAAACTGTCTTCTGATGGACATTAAAGTAGACTTTAACCACCACCTGATTCGATTCTGACAGACCTTTGTCAATGCAATGGGGAACTTCTGTCAGGCCTGTAAGCAAATGGCGGCTGCTGTGTCCCAAGAGCTACAGAACAAGATAAGCTGAGATTCTGGGCAAGGGAGCAATGAAAGAGCAAGATCCCACAGGGCTGACACTCTGGAGACTGGTAGCCTTGCAATACGAGAAATTCTAATGAAGTGGAAACCTACAAACTCTATTAACTGCACAGAAAGAAGACTGGATTTTTGGTAGTTGACTGATTCCCAAGGACCTGGACAGCTGGATTAAAGTATCCCTGGCTCTGATTGGCAATGCTCCTGGAGACAAAAGTCAATCATCCAGGTAAGGAAAGACCTGCAACCCCTGCAGCAGGTTGCCACGACTGCCATATACTTGAATACCTGGGAAGTAGTGGTGAAAAGGACAGTTCTCGGAATTGATAATTGGCTCCCAGCTGGAAGCACAGAAACTTCCCGGATCGACTCAATCTTTATATGATGGTAGCTGCCACTGAGGTTGATTGAGCACATTTAGTCATCCTTCCTCAAGAAAGGTAGAATGGACTGGATTGTGATCATCTGGATCTTGGTCTGCTTGACAAAAGGGTTCAACCTGCTCAAATTCAAACCTGGCCAGAGGCCCTCTTTCTTTGGAACAAAAAATAATTTTGAATGAATTAGAGGTTAGAAGGGATTGGGAAGAGAGACTGGATAAGCAATTCACAAAGAAACGGGGTTTGCACGTTTACTGCCCAAATATGCAACAAAATTTAGAAGACTTAAGATTTTTGCTTGGAAATGTTTACATACATGGTTTTATACCCCAAATAGACTCCAGATAATTTTTCCTCAGGTAGACAGCAAATGTTGGAGGTGTGATGGGAAAGACAGAGATAATAGAGAACTATTTTCTGGGAGTGTAATGAGTTGGCAGACTTTAAAGATTCCCTGCAGGCAACTATCAGAGATGCAGGGTGAGCAAATTGGTGAGACTATGAAAATGATTTTTCTGAGCTATGATACAGAACTGGAATTACCTACACATAGTAAGGGCTTGCTGAGTTTAATTATGATGGTTGCTAAAAAGCAATTACTTGAAAATGGAAATCAAATTCTAAAAAACTGTACTAGAAATAGTGAATACAGTAACAGAAATGAAACAACTGGAATCAGGATCTTTAGGAAAAGATAGGAGCAAATTACATAGGAAAAATGGAAATTGTGGGAACAATACAAACGGGAGGAAGAAGGCAGGATTTGAAAGAGTTATGTAATGTCGGACTGACAATGACTGGTTAGATTACAAGTGATGTATAATGTTTGCAACTGGGGTTATATGTCAATATGGTTTGTGATGTACAATGCTTGCAGCTGTGATGTCAATATGCTTGACTTCTTAGGGATCAGTTCCATCATATCAGGCTTCTTCCACATCCTCCAATATGCCAGGTCAATAACAGTGTCCGAAGGGACCACCCAGGACATGGATGGACCTACCTTAAAAGCCACCCAGAAAAAAACAAAACAAAAAAAAAAAACAAAAACGGACTCCTCTGGAGATGGGCTTCCAAGGTACATCCCCCCCATGCTGGCAAAGCAGTTCCAAGAGGTAGCCAAAACAAGAATCCTTGTAGGGGGATTTTTGGGAACCCCTCTCCTTCCTTGAGGTCAGTATCCTGGGTGCGGGACTCTTCAGGAGAGTCCTGGTACTTCCTTTTGCAATGCCTCAAGAGACTCCAGGGGGAACAGCAGGGGCCACGGGTCCCTAAATAAAGGACAGACTGGAGACCACCCAGGGTGAGCTATCCTGGAACAGGCTGAAATGTGACCATGGGCTGAAGAAGTGTTGGTGGGGGGAGGACCCCAGTTTTACCCGATCACTTCTACTGGCAGGAGAACATCTTTTCCACAACAAAGGCAGAAGATAAAGCAGGTCTCCTGGAGCCAGCAAACCTACGATCCAAAGACTGTGAGGATGCACCAGACCCAGAGTCTGCGCCAGCTGGCCCCACTGAGACCGGTGCCAAACTATTAGGGGCAGAGGCCCAAGCAAAATGGATGACCCCGAAACAGGGATTGAACACTACATGGACACGATATCTCTGCTTACACATGGCCAGAGTCAAGGAAACCAAGGTAGTGGTCAGCCAAGCTGTTGGATCCAATCTTGAAAGAAAATGCAACTGGCTCCGTCGACCTTGGAGCCGAGTTGCCCAAGGGAGTAAACCAGCATGATGGGCCCAAAGCCCAGGGGATGAGTCCTAACTGTATCTGTGCCTGTAAAAGGAACCGCATCAACTGTTCCAACTCCAAGAATACTAAACTGCCAACTAACTACGATCACCAAGCTGATGGAGTCACCAAAGGGGGCTTGGATACTCACCTGCTCAACAGCTCCAACAAGCAGATCTGAATTAGAAAAACTTGGATCTGGAGAGGAGACTGGGATGACTCCAATGAGGACACCCAATTGGCAGAAAGGGGAAAAGGTACTACCTGAAGGTGCAGTCTTAGAAGGGGCTAGGAACACACAGTGGGAGACTGAGCCTTTCCTGTAATTGGCACCAAAGGGTATCGGCTCCAAGAAGTCACAGCCAATGACAGTGCCAAAGCTGTCAGGGAAGCAGAGGGTCTTCGGGCATTCAGATCCGATAGAGCAAAAGAGGGAGCTGAACACTTTTGATCCCCTTTAGCTGCTTTGGGGTCCTTGGAACACTCTGATCCCAAAAAAGACTTCACCCCTTGTTGGAAGTGGCCAAAAAGTAATTGCCAGCTGGAAGGCAACCTTGTAGAAACAACTTAGCCCTCCTCTTAATGGCATGGGTGCCAAAACCCTCACATATCAAACAAGGGGAATCCAAATGGGCAGCCTCATGTGCATCCTGGGAGTGGAGCTTGTGCCCACACACTACACGTTTTTTTTTTTTTTTTTTTTTTAATTCTTATCCATCCTAAACCTAACAAATCAAAACATAACCTACTTCAACTACTAAGTATTACCACACTACAATACTACACTAGCTACCAGAAAACACACTAAACACAGTATATGACCTAGAAAAAGACCAAGTTAAATGCTAGCAAAGGATACACGTTTGCAGGATCAACCAAATATGCTGCTATCCAAGAATGGCAGCAAATGAGTTTGGAGGTGGTCTGAGGAGTGACAGATTATGGATACAGGAGATAGAGCTCAACAGGCTGAAGTCTATAGTATGTGGCCGGTCTCTGAACCAATATACCACAGGTTGAGACCAGATGGAAAAGACAACACTGTGTGCATCATTATGGTGAGTTAAGAATAGTTGTGTAAAATCTTACCATAACCATAGATGTCCTTCCCTTCCATATTGCAGTATTCCAAACTCTTGTGTTATCATCTGCTTGCTACCCAAACCTCAGGCCAGTATACTAAAAACTTGTAGCCATTGCTAGGTATGTGGGACGCCTGATGTTGGCGTAGGGAGTGTGGACCATAAAAGGGATGTCTGCACATACCCTTCCTCAGAACTGAGCACCCCATTCGGACCCCAGTCCCAGGATAGCTGCATAAGTTCTGTGTCATTCAAGAAGGAACAGTTTAGATGGAAAGAACATGGTATGGTGGGAGGGAATGGATAATGCAACATGGAAAAAAAATGACATTTATGGTTATGGTAAGATTTTACACAACTATTTTACGTCCTTCTATTCTCATGTTGCAGTATTCCAAAACTCCTGGGTTAGTGCCAAAGCTCAGAGAGAAGAAGATGGTGGTGGTATGGAGCTGTTCTCCATAAAGCTATGAAGGATTGCCCTAGCAAACTCCGCTCTGGATCTGGAGATGTGATCCAAACTGTAGTGTTTAGTGAAGGTATGGACAGATGTCCCTGCAGCTGCCTTAGAATGCAAGCAGTGTCCAGTCCTTTGAAGAAGGCCACAATAAAGTCATGGCGCTTGTGGAGTGGGCCTTAATTTTTGAACAGAGTTGTTTCCCATGAAATGTGTAGCAAATGGATACAGCTTTAGAAATCCAAGCAGAAAAGTACAGTTTTGTACCTACCATAAATGTAGATGTTAGAGTGCTAATACAGCTGCAGTCATTACAGATGGGTTCTCCTGCCGTCAGGCGGGTCCTCGGTCGTCCGAATTCCAAAGTCCAGGTCCGGCGTCGGTTGTCGTCGCCTTCCTCCTTGACGTCAGTGCGACAGGGGTATATAAGAACCAGCCAACGCCATTTTCTTCAGTCTTTCTTGACCCAGATGACAGGTGCCTCCAGAAGGAAGGCAATACATAATTTATATATAATAATGCAATGCAATATAATCAAAAAACAGTAGTTGCAAGCAAATACACCATAAAAAAATAACCCAATCAGGTTGTATGAGAAGGTGTTAGCCACTAGGCCTGTCTCAAGAGGGGAAGGAGGGAGGGAAACCTGGACTGCAGCTGTATTAGCACTCGAACATCTACATTTACGGTAGGTACAAAACTGTACTATGTTCACCGTGCATACAGCTGCAGTCATTACAGATGGGTAGAATCCCAAAGCTATGCACAGGGTGGTAGGCACTAGGTGGAACTGGGAGGAGCCAGAATGCCTTGCAACACTGCAGTGGCAAAGCCTGCTCTAGTTTTGGAGTATAAAGGTAGGTGGTAGTGTTTAGTGAAGGTATGCACAGAACTCCAAGTGGCTGCCTCCAAAATATCTTTGGTAGGAACTCCTCTGAGGAAGGCTGCAGAGGTAGCTGTGCCCTTGTGGAGTGGGATCTGATGCCTGCAGGTACAGATTTACTATGAAAAGAGTAACAAAAACGTATGCAGTGGCCTATCCATTTTGAAATAGTCTGTTTGGAAATTGGCTTCCCTTGAGCTCCTACAGCATAGGACACAGAGTTGTTCTGATTTTCTGAAAGGCTTTGTTCTGTCCAAATAGTAACGCAGCTGTCTATGGATGTCTAAGGAATGTAGCAGCCTTTCCCCTTTGTTTTGAGGGTTAAGGTAAAAGGTAGGTAAGTGTATTGCCTGATTTAAAGCTACCCTGGATACCACCTTAGGCATAAATGACGGGTTGGTTCGTAGGGAAACCCTGTCCTGATGGAAGATGATAAAGGGCTGCACAGCCATGAGGGCTTGTAGTTCCGAGACCCTACGAGCTGAGGTAATAGACAGAAGGAAAGCGGTTTTCCATGACAAATATTGCAAATCTGTTGAGGCAGCTGGCTCAAAAGGAGGCAAGGTTAATTTTTCCAGAATGTAATTAAGATCCCAAGCAGGGATTGGTTGTTTCCTTGGAGGTCTTATATTCTTAGCCCCTCTGAGGAACTGTCTTAAGAGTGGGTGAGAGAATAAAGGTGGATCAGTGTTGTATTCTGCAGAAATGGCCGAGGCATGGATTTTGATGGAGGAGAATGAAAGTCCACTGGTCAGCAGCTCAGTTAGATACTGTAATGTTTGAGGCAAATTCAGTTTTCCAGGATCCTGGCCCTTTTTCTCATTCCAAGTGCAAAATCGTTTCCATTTTGCGGAGTAAGCTTTTCTAGTAGACTGACTTCTGGCCTCCAAAATGACATCCTGCACCTCCTTGGAGAGTAGGGTCTGTTGTGATGTTAAGGAATCTTCCATGCGGCCAGATTGAGTGTTTTCAGCTGACTGTGAAGAGTTTTGTAGCTGTGCTGAGTCAGAAGAGGAGGCATTAGAGGTAGGGTCAATGGAGGAGAATGCATCAGGCTCCTCAGGAGTGGGTACCAGTGTTGTCTTGGCCAGTCTGGAGCAATCAGTATCATCTTTGGTCTGTCTGCTCTTGCTTTCAAAAGCACCTTGGGCAGTAGAGGAAGAGGTGGGAAGGTGTAAACTGTCAGTGCTGTCCAACTGAAAGAAAGGGCGTCCACTCTCCAGGCCTTTGGATGAAATGTCCTTGAGCAGAATTTTGTTAATTGATGATTTTTGTGGGAGGCAAAGAGATCTATGTCCGGCCTTCCCCACGCTTGGATTATCTCTGTAAAAACTTGAGGATGCAACTTCCATTCGTGTGGATCTGTTATATTTCTGCTTAGATTGTCTGCCAGCATGTTTTCCATGCCTGGCAAGTACTGTGCTTGAAGCTCGATTTGCAACTCCAGAGCCATGTTCCAAAGTGACATGGCCAGCCTGCATAGGGGGTATGAATGTGTTCCTCCTTGTTTATGTACCACATTACTGTGGTGTTGTCTGTTCTTATCAATAGTTGACCTGGATGCAGAAGGTCTTTGAAAGCTATAATAGCATTTATCACTGCTAGCATCTCCTTTTGATTGATGTGAAGGTGCTTTTCCTTTTGGGACCATTTGCCCTGAATGCACCGGTCTGTCATGTGCGCCCCCCAGGCGTAGTCTGAGGCGTCTGTTGTGGTGACTTGATTTGCTTGAGGCTTGCAGAATGGTAGACCTGTGTTTGTTTGGCATGCTTAAGCCCACCATAGAAATTCCTTTTGCAAACATGGAATTAGTGGTATTATTGTTTCCAAGCTGTGGCTGTGTTGAGACCATAGGTTTTTTAGGTACCATTGAAGTTTCCTCATATGCAACTTTGCACATGGGATTAGAAGAATGCAAGATGCCATGAATCCCAGAGCCTGCAGGATTTTCCTTGCAGTTAGCCTGGTACAATTTGCTAGTGTCTTGAAGTATTGAGTTAGTTGCCCCTGTTTTCTGGCGTAAGATAGGCCATCTGGGTGTTTGTGTCCAAGTTGGCACCCAGGAAAATTATTTTCTGAGATGGCGTTAGCCTGGATTTCTCTTTGTTGACTGTGTATCCCAGGGAATTCAATAACTGTGTTACATAAGCCAGATGTTCCAGAAGTATGTGTTTGCTGTCCGCTTGGATCAGGCAGTCATCCAAATAAGGGTATATTTGCATCCCTTGAAGTTTGCAGTAGGCAATTACTGATGCCAGGCATTTTGTGAATACTCTGGGCACAGTAGATAAGCCAAAGGGCAATGCAGAGAATTGATAGTGGATTGAACCTGCAAGAAATCTGAGGTATCTTCTGCAGCTTTGTCTGATTGGGACATGCAGGTATGCCTCCTTGAGGTCCAATGTTACCAGCCAAGACTCCTTGCCCAGCATGGGAAGAAGCTGCTGTAAGGTGCGCATCTTGAATTTTGTGCAGTAGAAATGTATTTAGGATGGATAAGTCCAAAATGGGTCTCCAATCTGTTCCCTTCCTTGGTACCAGGAATAGTCTGGAATAAAAACCTTGACCTTGTTCGTGAGTAGGTACCTCTTGAATAGCTTTCATGCCCATGAGCTTTGAAATTTGTATTTGAGCCTCTGCCCTTTGATTGTGTGGCAGGTTCGGCATGCCTCTCATTTTTGGAAGGGTTTGAAAATGAAATCTGTAGCCTCTGTTTATAATGTCCAGGATCCATTTGTCTTTTGTGACAATATGCCAATTTTTTGAAAATAATGCAAGCTTTCCTCCTAAGGGTGCTGCCATTTGAGCCTTGCTTGGCATGCAAAGGGGAAAATCATTGGGTTTGTTTCCTGTATTGCTGTGAACTATCTTTGCCACCTCTTGGTGTTGGAGATTGCCATTGTCTGCCTCTATACGATCCTTGAGATTGTCCTCTGCCCCTTGTGCGCCTGTATCTACCTCTTTGGGGCGTGTCCGTGGCTGGAAAGGACCAATTTTTTGAAGGCCAATTTCTACTAAAACGTGGTGGTTGTACCTGTAGAAAAGCTTTAACAGTTTGCATAGATTTAGCTTTTTCTTCCATTTTCCTTAGTATCTCCTCAGCATTAGCACCAAATAATACATCCTTTTGTAGAGGAGCATCTAGTAATTTAGCTTTGACATGATCAGGCAAGGTTTGTTCCCTAAGCCAGGCATGTCTACGTATGACTGATCCTGTAACAGCAGCTCTACTTGAGGCCTCTAGAGCATCATAACCACATTGTAAGGTGTGCTTACCCACTTGTTCTGCATTATGCATCATATCCTGCAACGCCTTCAAATCTGGTTGTTCAGGTTGTGACATTTTATTTTTTTAATTGTGATAACAGAAACTGTTGATATTTAAGCATATGGAACTGACAGTTTAAGACCCTCATGGCTAGGGTGGCCGAGGTATATACTCCCCCCCCCCCCCACCTTTCTAAGGATCTAGAGTCTCTCTCGGAAGGTAATGGATTCTTAGCAGTGGAGGCCTTCATTCCCTTGGGGCCCTGAGAAATGGTTTCAGGGTCAGCAGTATGGCTTTTGTAAAGAAATTGGTGTGAGTTAGGAACTCTGTAGTACCCATCAGGCTTGACTGGGGCTGCCTTTGAAGAAGGCCACAATAAAGTCATGGCGCTTGTGGAGTGGGCCTTAATTTTTGAACAGGTTGTTTCCCATGAAATGTGTAGCAAATGGATACAGCTTTAGAAATCCAAGCAGAAAAGTACAGTTTTGTACCTACCATAAATGTAGATGTTAGAGTGCTAATACAGCTGCAGTCATTACAGATGGGTTCTCCTGCCGTCAGGCGGGTCCTCGATAGATCCAATTCCAAAGTCCAGGTCAGGCGTCGGTTGTCGTCGCCTTCCTCCTTGGCGTCAGTGCGACAGGGTATATAAGAACCAGCCAACGCCATTTCTTCAGTCTTTCTTGACCCAGATGACAGGTGCCTCCAGAAGGAAGGCAATACATAATTTATATATAATAATGCAATGCAATATAATCAAAAACAGTAGTTGCAAGCAAATACACCATAAAAAATAACCCAATCAGGTTGTATGAGAAGGTGTTAGCCACTAGGCCTGTCTCAAGAGGGGAAGGAGGGAGGAACCTGGACTGCAGCTGTATTAGCACTCGAACATCTACATTTACGGTAGGTACAAAACTGTACTATGTTCACCGTGCATACAGCTGCAGTCATTACAGATGGGTAGAATCCCAAAGCTATGCACAGGGTGGTAGGCACTAGGTGGAACTGGGAGGAGCCAGAATGCCTTGCAACACTGCAGTGGCAAAGCCTGCTCTAGTTTTGGAGTATAAAGGTAGGTGGTAGTGTTTAGTGAAGGTATGCACAGAACTCCAAGTGGCTGCCTCCAAAATATCCTCTGAGGAAGGCTGCAGAGGTAGCTGTGCCCTTGTGGAGTGGGATCTGATGCCTGCAGGTACAGATTTACTATGAAAAGAGTAACAAAGCGTATGCAGTGGCCTATCCATTTTGAAATAGTCTGTTTGGAAATTGGCTTCCCTTGAGCTCCTACAGCATAGGACACAGAGTTGTTCTGATTTTCTGAAAGGCTTTGTTCTGTCCAAATAGTAACGCAGCTGTCTATGGATGTCTAAGGAATGTAGCAGCCTTTCCCCTTTGTTTTGAGGGTTAGGGTAAAAGGTAGGTAAGTGTATTGCCTGATTTAAAGCTACCCTGGATACCACCTTAGGCATAAATGACGGGTTGGTTCGTAGGGAAACCCTGTCCTGATGGAAGATGATAAAGGGCTGCACAGCCATGAGGGCTTGTAGTTCGAGACCCTACGAGCTGAGGTAATAGACAGAAGGAAAGCGGTTTTCCATGACAAATATTACCAAATCTGTTGAGGCAGCTGGCTCAAAAGGAGGCAAGGTTAATTTTTCTAGAATGTAATTAAGATCCCAAGCAGGGATTGGTTGTTTCCTTGGAGGTCTTATATTCTTAGCCCCTCTGAGGAACTGTCTTAAGAGTGGGTGAGAGAATAAAGGTGGATCAGTGTTGTATTCTGCAGAAATGGCCGAGGCATGGATTTTGATGGAGGAGAATGAAAGTCCACTGGTCAGCAGCTCAGTTAGATACTGTAATGTTTGAGGCAAATTCAGTTTTCCAGGATCCTGGCCCTTTTCTCATTCCAAGTGCAAAATCGTTTCCATTTTGCGGAGTAAGCTTTCTAGTAGACTGACTTCTGGCCTCCAAAATGACATCCTGCACCTCCTTGGAGAGTAGGGTCTGTTGTGATGTTAAGGAATCTTCCATGCGGCCAGATTGAGTGTTTTCAGCTGACTGTGAAGAGTTTTGTAGCTGTGCTGAGTCAGAAGAGGAGGCATTAGAGGTAGGGTCAATGGAGGAGAATGCATCAGGCTCCTCAGGAGTGGGTACCAGTGTTGTCTTGGCCAGTCTGGAGCAATCAGTATCATCTTTGGTCTGTCTGCTCTTGCTTTCAAAAGCACCTTGGGCAGTAGAGGAAGAGGTGGGAAGGTGTAAACTGTCAGTGCTGTCCAACTAAAAGAAAGGGCGTCCACTCTCCAGGCCTTTGGATGAAATGTCCTTGAGCAGAATTTTGTTAATTGATGATTTTTGTGGGAGGCAAAGAGATCTATGTCCGGCCTTCCCCACGCTTGGATTATCTCTGTAAAAACTTGAGGATGCAACTTCCATTCGTGTGGATCTGTTATATTTCTGCTTAGATTGTCTGCCAGCATGTTTTCCATGCCTGGCAAGTACTGTGCTTGAAGCTCGATTTGCAACTCCAGAGCCATGTTCCAAAGTGACATGGCCAGCCTGCATAGGGGGTATGAATGTGTTCCTCCTTGTTTGTTTATGTACCACATTACTGTGGTGTTGTCTGTTCTTATCAATAGTTGACCTGGATGCAGAAGGTCTTTGAAAGCTATAATAGCATTTATCACTGCTAGCATCTCCTTTTGATTGATGTGAAGGTGCTTTTCCTTTTGGGACCATTTGCCCTGAATGCACCGGTCTGTCATGTGCGCCCCCCAGGCGTAGTCTGAGGCGTCTGTTGTGGTGACTTGATTTGCTTGAGGCTTGCAGAATGGTAGACCTGTGTTTGTTTGGCATGCTTAAGCCCACCATAGAAATTCCTTTTGCAAACATGGAATTAGTGGTATTATTGTTTCCAAGCTGTGGCTGTGTTGAGACCATAGGTTTTTTAGGTACCATTGAAGTTTCCTCATATGCAACTTTGCACATGGGATTAGAAGAATGCAAGATGCCATGAATCCCAGAGCCTGCAGGATTTTCCTTGCAGTTAGCCTGGTACAATTTGCTAGTGTCTTGAAGTATTGAGTTAGTTGCCCCTGTTTTTCTGGCGTAAGATAGGCCATCTGGGTGTTTGTGTCCAAGTTGGCACCCAGGAAAATTATTTTCTGAGATGGCGTTAGCCTGGATTTCTCTTTGTTGACTGTGTATCCCAGGGAATTCAATAACTGTGTTACATAAGCCAGATGTTCCAGAAGTGTGTGTTTGCTGTCCGCTTGGATCAGGCAGTCATCCAAATAAGGGTATATTTGCATCCCTTGAAGTTTGCAGTAGGCAATTACTGATGCCAGGCATTTTGTGAATACTCTGGGCACAGTAGATAAGCCAAAGGGCAATGCAGAGAATTGATAGTGGATTGAACCTGCAAGAAATCTGAGGTATCTTCTGCAGCTTTGTCTGATTGGGACATGCAGGTATGCCTCCTTGAGGTCCAATGTTACCAGCCAAGACTCCTTGCCCAGCATGGGAAGAAGCTGCTGTAAGGTGCGCATCTTGAATTTTGGTACGAGTAGAAATGTATTTAGGATGGGTAAGTCCAAAATGGGTCTCCAATCTGTTCCCTTCCTTGGTACCAGGAATAGTCTGGAATAAAAACCTTGACCTTGTTCGTGAGTAGGTACCTCTTGAATAGCTTTCATGCCCATGAGCTTTGAAATTTGTATTTGAGCCTCTGCCCTTTGATTGTGTGGCAGGTTCGGCATGCCTCTCATTTTTGGAAGGGTTTGAAAATGAAATCTGTAGCCTCTGTTTATAATGTCCAGGATCCATTTGTCTTTTGTGACAATATGCCAATTTTTTGAAAATAATGCAAGCTTTCCTCCTAAGGGTGCTGCCATTTGAGCCTTGCTTGGCATGCAAAGGGGAAAATCATTGGGTTTGTTTCCTGTATTGCTGTGAACTATCTTTGCCACCTCTTGGTGTTGGAGATTGCCATTGTCTGGCTCTATCTGATCCTTGAGATTGTCCTCTGCCCCTTGTGCGCCTGTATCTACCTCTTTGGGGCGTGTCCGTGGCTGGAAAGGACCAATTTTTTGAAGGCCAATTTCTACTAAAACGTGGTGGTTGTACCTGTAGAAAAGCTTTAACAGTTTGCATAGATTTAGCTTTTTCTTCCATTTTCCTTAGTATCTCCTCAGCATTAGCACCAAATAATACATCCTTTTGTAGAGGAGCATCTAGTAATTTAGCTTTGACATGATCAGGCAAGGTTTGTTCCCTAAGCCAGGCATGTCTACGTATGACTGATCCTGTAACAGCAGCTCTACTTGAGGCCTCTAGAGCATCATAACCACATTGTAAGGTGTGCTTACCCACTTGTTCTGCATTATGCATCGTATCCTGCAACGCCTTCAAATCTGGTTGTTCAGGTTGTGACATTTTATTTTTTTAATTGTGATAACAGAAACTGTTGATATTAAGCATATGGAACTGACAGTTTAAGGCCCTCATGGCTAGGGTGGCCGAGGTATATACCTTTTTACCCCATCTTTCTAAGGATCTAGAGTCTCTCTCGGAAGGTAATGGATTCTTAGCAGTGGAGGCCTTCATTCCCTTGGGGCCCTGAGAAATGGTTTCAGGGTCAGCAGTATGGCTTTTGTAAAGAAATTGGTGTGAGTTAGGAACTCTGTAGTACCCATCAGGCTTGACTGGGGCTGGAGGCAGGGAATCCGGATTAAGGCAGGCCTCAGAGTAAACATCATCAAGTATGTCCAAGACAGGAGGTATCGCCAGAGGTCTGTGCTGAGGTAGCAAAAGAAATTCCCTAAGCCTTTTCTTGGAATCTGAAAAATCTTGGCCTTCCCAGTGGAAGTGTCCCCTCAAGGTATGCAAGGTTTCCCCGAATGAGAAATCCTCTGGGGGGGATACAGAAGGAATGGACTCCTCTGCATCAGAATCTTCAAAAGGGGAGTAAGAATGTTCCTCCTCATCAGAATGCTCTGAAATAATGGAGTCCTGGTCAGAAGAGGGTGATTCTTCCTCCACTCTGGGTCTCTTGTCCGTTGGGGGTTGGGAACCCCTGATAAGGGTAATTAAATCCTCAGCCATTTTAAGCATCTGCTTTTTAGGCATGGGGCCTGGAGATGGGCCCTGTGCAACAGGTCTCTTGGGAGTGCATGGCTGATTTAGACTTAGTAAAGGCCTTGATGGAAAAGGAAGAGGAAGGTCTGAAGACACCATGGGTGGAGGTAGACCTGTCCACATTATGAGGCTCAACACTAACAGTGGCTTCGGTAGCTGCAGTCAGGGTGTGGGCCGAGGAACCTGCGACCACGGTTACAGAGGACACCACCAGAGAAGCATCGTCGGTAGTCAGGGGCTGCGTAGGTGCCTCGCTGAGAACCGGACCATGTGTAGTCGGTTTTGGCGTGGTGTCGGTGGAGGCCGCGGATCTCGTGTGTCGGTCCTTGTCCTTGCGTTTTTTGGACAAAACAGGAGTCGGAGTCTCCGACGACATTATATAGTTAAAAACTTTCCCAAAAAAGTGCTGGGCGAACTCCGCCCGACGCTGCTTAGTGCGTTTATTGAAAGTAGCACAAAAGCGACAGCCCGAGACGTCGTGGTCTGGGCCTAAGCAAGGTATACAGAGGGAATGGAAATCCTTATGCGGTATTTGCTTCCCACAAGAAATACAATTGTTAACTTTGCCTGACATCGGTCTGAGGCAAGAAAAGTTTCCCCAAAGGGGTACTTAGCTTTAACGACGACTTCGGTTTCCAAATTTTCGTAATTTCAGGAGCTGGCCGACCGGCACTTGCGAACTGCTTCTGCTTCGGGCACCGCGCGGCAAAAAAGACTGAAGAAAATAGCGTTGGCTGATTCTTATATACCCCTGTCGCACTGACGTCAGGGAGGAAGGCGACGACAATCGACACCGGACCTGGACTTTGGAATTCGGCCGACCGAGGACCCGCCTGACGGCAGGAGAACCCATCTGTAATGACTGCAGCTGTATGCACGATGAACATCGGTCCATTATGTCTGCGCCTTTCCCAGAACTCTGGGGTGAAAGTCTTGTCAAGGTAAAATACAAGTTGTCTGTGAACATCAAGGGAATGCAAGACTCTCGCACTGTCATTTTGGGGGGTAAGGGAAAAAGGTGGGCAGGTGAATACTTTGATTTAAGGACAGCTCATTGACCACCTTGGGAATAAAGGAGGGGTTGGTCCTCAGGGTCACTATCCTTGTGAAGGTTAGGAAGGGAGGTGTTGCCATGAGGGCCTGGAGCTCTGACACAATTCTGGCTGAAGTTTTCCAGGTTCAATGCTTCAGAGATGCCTTAGATGCTGCTTCAATGTGGGCAGCAGTGAGTTTCTCGAAAAGGTAATTCAGATCCCATGGAGGTGGAACTGGCCTCCTCGGGGGCCAGAGGTGTAGTACTCCCTTAAGGAATAACTTTGGAGGGAGACGGGAAGCTAAAGGGGGATCAACAAGCAGATGGGCCAAAATAGCAGCAAGGTGTGCTTTAGAGGAATATGCCAGCCCTGCTTGCAAAAAAGAGTTCACACAGACAGGACAGCACTAAGGGGATCTCACTTTGAAATGGGTCTAGCTGTCTTTGTAGACACCACATGCAGAATGTCTTCCATTTAGACAAATAAGATCTCCTAGTGCTAGGTTTCCTGGCCTTCTGCAGGTCTGTTAACACTTCCTCAGTGTAATGATGTCTGGAAAGGATCAAAATTCTATCATCCACAGGGTTAAATTCAGAGTTTCCAGATGGGGATGGATTAGGGATCCTTTGCCCTGTGTGAGAAGGTCTACTCTGAGGTAACATGTGATGATTGCCCCTAGCTAAATGCAGAAGGAGGGGGAACCAATGCTGTCTTGGCCAAAAGGAGTCACCAGCAAGATTTTTGGGTTGTCCTGCTGGATCTTCAGCAGGACTTTTTGAAGTAATGGGAATGCATATAGAAACATACCCTTCCATGAGATTGAAAAGACATCCATTGCCCTTGCTAAGGGACTGGGTGGCCTGGTGGAAAAAGTACAGTTTTGTACCTACCATAAATGTAGATGTTCGAGGATTCCATTGCTGCAGTCCTGACTATTGGGTATAGTCCGCGTCCAGTCGGCCCGAATACCAGAGTATAAGGCTGACGTCGGTCAGGGCGCATTAAACTGACGTCAGTACGTCAGGGTACTAATGCGCATGACCGACGTCATATCCTCAGTCTTTTCTTGCCCCAGATGTCAGAAGACCCTAAAAAGACAAGCCCCAAAAAACCTGCACCAAAAACATGTACAATATATACAACAATATATACAAAAATATAGACATGTAAACTCACCTACACAACCACCCCTAAATACAGAGGGGAAGGAGGAATTGGACTGCAGCAATGGAATCCTCGAACATCTACATTTATGGTAGGTACAAAACTGTACTATGTTCTTCGCCTTCCATTGCTGCAGTCCTGACTAGTAGAATCCCAAAGCAGAGGTAAGGGAGGCTGGCAAATCATAAAGTAGGAGCTGACAACATGCCTTGCAAAACAGCTGTGGCAAACCAGCCCTAGACTTAGAGTAGATAGGAAGGTGATAATGCTTAGAGAAAGTATGCACTGAACTCCAAGTAGCTGCTTCCAAAATATCCTTAGTTGCCACCCCTTAGAAATGCTGTTGAAGTGGCAGAAGCCCTAGTGGAATGAGGCCTAATCCCAGCTGGAATCTCCTTGCCATGATGGGAATAACAAAATGCAATGCAAAAGCCAATCCACCTAGAAATAGTTTGTTTTGACACAGGCTTGCCCTGAGAACTCAAAGCAAAAGAAACAAACAACTGCTGAGACTGCCTAAAATCCTTAGTCCTGCTTAAATAATACGCAATTGCCTGTGTACATCTAAAGTGTGCAAAATCTTTTCCCCTTTATTTTGAGGGTCTGCAAAAATTAGGTAAATGAATAGTTTGGTTTAAAGCCACACTAGAAACCACCTTAGGCATAAAAGAAGGATTAGTAATGATACCCTATCCTTATGGAAAATCAAAGGGCTCTACTGCCATAAGGGCCTGCAACTCAGACACCCTTCTTGCAGAAGTAATAGCCAACAGAAAAGCAGTCTTCCATGACAAGTATTTCAATTCAGTAGTAGCTGCAGGCTCAAAAGGTTGTAGAGTAAGTTTTCCAACACAAAATTGAGATCCCAAGCAGGAGTAGGAGCTCTACTGGGGTCTTATATTCTGCCCTCTAAGAAACTGCTTGAACAAAGGATGCTGAAAACAGAGGTGGGTCACAATCATAGTGAGCTGAAATTGCTGCAGCATGAATCTTTATGGAAGAGAAGGACAAACCTTTGTCCAATAATTCAGTAAGATATTGAAGAGCCACACTCAAATTAGGCTCAGAAATCTCCAAATTCTTTGCTGTACTCCAAAATAAAAATCTCTTCCATTTTCTGCATACACTTTCCTTGTACTAGGTCTTCTAGCTTCCATAATCACATTCAAAACTTGTTGAGGAAGTTGAGACCTGCTGTGTTTCAACACAGAATATGCCAAGCTGTTAGATGAAGAGAGTGTAGCTTGACATTGAGCAGATGACCGTCCTTCTGAGATAACAGATGAGGAATCAGAGGTAAAGGCCATGGAGGCTTCTTTACCAGACTCCGTAGTAGAGGGTACCAGTGTTGCCGAGGCCAATCTGGAGCTATCAAAATCATCCTTGGCCTGTCTTGTCTGACCTTTAACAGTACCTTTGGAAGAAGAGGTAGAGGTGGAAAGGCATACACATGAAGGTTTTTCCAACTGAAAGACAGAGCATCCACTTTCCAAGCTGTGTGATGAAACCCCTTTGTGCAATACTTTGGCAGCTGGTGGTTTAGTGGAGGAACAGATCTATGTCTGGAGTTCCCCATGACACTGTCAGTTTCTGAAATACATGAAGATCCAGTTTCCACTCGTGGGGATCCATGATTTGTCTGCTTAACACATCTGCTAAGGAGTTCTGTGCTCCTGGCAGAAACCTTGCCTGAAGAGTTAGTTGCAGGCTTAGCGCAGTCTCCTATAAAATCATTGCTTGCCTGCATAGAGGATAAGAATGTGTTCCCCCTTGCTTGTTGATGTACCACATGACAGTTGTGTTGTCTGTTAGAATCAACACCTGCCCTGGAAGAAGAAACTCCTTGAAAGCCATTAATGCAAACTGGACTGCTAACATCTCTTTCATGTTGATATGTAGATGCTGTAATCTGGCAGGCCACTTGTCTTGTATCCACTTTCCATTTACATGTGCTCCCAAGCAATGTCCGAGGCATCCGTCGTCAAGATTTGACTTGCCTCTGGCGGGTCACAGTCCCCTTGTTTAGGTGACATTCCTGAGCCCACCACAAGAATTCTTTTTGAAGGCAAGGTATTATTGGAATGACAGTGTCCAAATCCTGGCAGTGCTGTGTCCATACATTTTTGAGATACCATTGTAGCTTCCTCATATGCAGTTTGGCATTGGGAAGCACCAGAATACAAGATGCCATGAACCCTAATGCTTGAAGGACTGTCCTTGCAGTCAGCACGGACTGATGAGATAGTTGATGGAAGTAAAGTGACAGACTCTTTTGTTTGTCCTGGGTTAAAAAGGCCATCTGGGCTGCTGTATTCAGTCTCACACCCAGAAAGCACATGTCTTGAGGGTACTAGACTGGACTTTATTTCGTTCACAGAATACCCTAGGCATCTTAGCACTGCGATAACATATTCCAGGTGCTGTAGAAGAATTTCCTTTTCTTGAGCCAGAATCAGGCAGTCGTCCAAGTAAGGATAGATTTGAATTCCTTGAAGCCTGAAGTAAGCTATCACTGGAGCCAGAACCTTTGTGAACACTGGCAGTAGATAAGCCAAAGAGCAACGCAGTGAACTGATACTGAGTATTTCCCGCTCGTAACCGCAGATACTTCCTGCAACTTAGCCTTACAGGCACATGAAGGTAGCTTCTTTGAGATCTAAAGTTACCATCCAGTGATTTTTGCCCAGCAGGGTAAAAGCTGTTGTAACGTCAACATCTTGAACTTGGGAATGTCCAGATAAGTGTTGAGGATAGATAAATCCAAAATTGGACTCCACGTGTTTCCCTTCTTTGGTACAAGGAACAGGCGAGAATAAAATCCTAGGCCCCTTTCTGATACAGGGACTGGCTGAATGGCCCCTATGTGAGTAACTGAGAAACTTGCTTGTGAGCCTCTTTTCTTTGTGGAGGAGGAGCGTCTGGCATGCCTTTGAAGGGGCATTGTATGGAAATAAAATCTGTAACCGTGGTGAATGATATCCAACACCCATTTGTCTTGAGTAATTAAATCCCAATTTTCTTTGAAAGAGACAGTCTTCCTCCCAAAGGAGCTGCCAAGCGTGAATCTGCTGGCAGCTGAAAGACAGGTCATTGGGTCTGTTTGAAAGGACTGACCCCTGCCCTCACCAGAAGTCTGAGCAGGTGAACTCCCTGTTCTAGGCCTAAAGAACCTTGAGCCCTGCCCTACCACGTCTAGACCTACCCTAGACTGAGAATCATAAGCAGGATATGTCCACCCCTTAGCAGGCCAATTTCTACTAAACTTGTGGCTGCACCTGCAAAAATCTTTAACAGTTTGCATAGACTTAGCTTTGTCCTCCATTTTCTTTAAAACTGCTTCCACAGGCGATCCAAACAACACATCAGACTGTAAAGGAGCATCCAAAATCCTTGTCTTAACATGCTCAGCTAAATTCTGATCCTTCAACCAGGCATGCCTGCGAAGAACAGAACTGGTAGCAGCCACCCTCGAGGAGGCCTGTACAGCATCAAAACCACATTGCAAAGAATGCTTACCCACTTGTTCAGACACATGAACCAAATCCAGCAACTCTTTACACTCAATACCTTCCGCCAAAGCATCCACCTTAGATTTCAATTGTGAAAGGAGATAATTCTGATATTTTAGCATGAACTGAATTCAAAGCTGACATTCAAAGCTCATGGCTAGAGTGGAAGAAGTATACACTTTCTTTCCCCACCTATCCAAAGCCCTTGCCTCTTTATCAGTGGGAACAGGATTTTTAACCACAGAGGCCTTTACACCCTTAGGCCCTTGAGAAATAGTTTCTGGGTCTGCCCTAGGACTCTTAAACAAATATTTATGAGCTTCGGGCACCCTATAATACCTATCAGGCTTAACAGGAGCAGGAGGCAAAGAATCAGGGTTCAGGGAAGCCTCTGCAAAAACATCTTCCACCACATTCAACACAGGAGGAATAGCTAAAAGGCCTATGCTGGGGTAAAAACAAGAACTCCCTAAGCCTTTTCCTGGAATCAGAGTAATCCTGGCCTTCCCATTTAAAGTGCTCCCTCATGGAATGCAAAGTCTCTGAAAATGAGAAATCCTCAGGCGGAGAAGCTGTAGGAGTGGAATCATCCACATCAGAATCAGAATAAGTGGGATACTCCTGCATCTCTTCCACAGAAAATTCTGAAGCCTCTGAACACTGTTCAAAACTATCAAACTCCGGTTCCACCCTAGGCCTCTTATCAGGCGGGGGCATAGAACCCCTAATCATAGTAATCAAATCTTCTGCCATTTTAAGCATATGTTTCTTAGGTACAGAACCCGAGATGCTAGGAGAAGCCCCACTAAAGCTGAACTAGGCCTACCTCTTAAAGAAGTTTTGGCAACAGAAGGAGAGGCTCTAACTACCTTGGGAAGAGGGAAGAACAGTCACCTGAGAAGCCCCTCAGCCTGGCCTACCTGAGAAGGCACATCCTGTAAGAGTATAGTTTCTGCCTGGGACTCCATGGAAACTCCTGGCAAAACCTCCGGCTCCACTGAGCCTTCTAAAGAACCGGCGTCCGGGACTGCCGGGTTCCTCAACCCTAGGCTTCACTGTTTTATCCTTGCGCTTCTTGGAGGCGGTGAGCATCCGGCGGCATTTTATAATTACAACGTTTCCCAAACACTAACCTGGCACAGTCTAACCTCCTCTTAATAGTGCGTTTGTTAAACCTAGCACAAGCGGCAACCAACAACGTCGTGCAGGCCCTAAGCAAGGTATACACAAGGTATGATAATCCCTATGTGGTATCTGTTTCCCAAGAAATACAGTTATTCACTTTTTCTGACATCCGGTAAAATACTGAGGCAAGAAAAACCAAAATGTTCCCCAGCGGTACTTAGCCAACTCTGTTTGGTCTGAAACTCCGGTTTGAAATATTTCAGCCAACCTGCACTCGCAAACTGCTTCTGCATCGGACCATGCGGCAAAAAAGACTGAGGATATGACGTCGGTCATGCGCATTAGTACCCTGACGTACTGACGTCAGTTTAATGCGCCCTGACCGACGTCAGCCTTATACTCTGGTATTCGGGCCGACTGGACGCGGACTATACCCAATAGTCAGGACTGCAGCAATGGAAGACGAAGAACATCAGTGGTAGTCTGTTCAGAGGTGAGGCAAACACATCTATTTGTGGGGTACCCCACCTATGAAGCATCCATTTGTAGGACTGTGACATGGACCTGCTCAGGGTGACTGCCTGAATGTTCTGAGCTGAAGGGATATAAACTGCCTGCAGGGAGAGATAGTGTTGGGCTGCCAGGTCCCAGGTTTGGAGATTAAGTCTGCAGAGCAAATAAGATTTGGTTCCACCTTGTTTGTTCATATACCACAGAACTGTAGTGTTGTCTGTGAACAATTTCAGGGGTGTTTGTTTTAGGGCATGAAGGAAGGCTGTCAGGGCAAATAGAATTGCTCTCATTTTCCTGATGTTGATGTGTTCCCGCCTGAAGGTGTGTGAACAGGTATCTTGCACTTTCAGGCTGCCCAAAGTAGCCTCCAGCCCAGATCCGAGGCATCTGTGTACATCTCCTGGATTGGGGCAAGGGGTTGTAATGGAAGTCCTGGGTTGACTGTAATTTGGTTCAACCAAAACAGAATCTCCTTCCTCAGGCAAGGAAGGAAGGAGATACCAAAGTCCAAGGCATGTGAATGAGGGGTCCATGTGGAATTCAGGTACCACTACAATTTTCTCATGTGGAGTCTTGCCAGGGGCAGCATGGGTATAGTGGAAGCCATATAACCCAGCAGTCTGAGATATTGTCTGGTTGTCAAAGCAGTGGCTTTGAGAATGGAGGCCACATACTGCCTCAGGGTTTCCATTTTTTGGGGTGGAAGGAATGGCCTCATGACATCTGTCCTTATCCTGCACCCTATGAACACTTGGTCCTGGTAAGGGCTCAGGTTTGACTTGGGGAAGTTTATGTTGAATCCCAGTACCTGCAGGACTGAAATGATTGTACACATGTACACCTTCATGGCTTCACCCAACTAGTCCAGTCACCAACCAGGATAAATAAAAACTCCAGCAAGCACACTACTCTGGACTGGATACTAGTCAGAAAGAGCCCCCAGTCATATATAACAGGCTGCTTATCAGATAGCCTCAGTGATCACTCCCTAACTTTCCTACTCAAAAAATACCTATACCAAGCTAAACCTGTCATCTACCGTCAAATACGTAAAAAACTAAACTTTAACCCACTCACATTCATCTCATCCCTCAAAGAATGTAACTGGCATACTCTAAAGTACCTCAGTCTAGATGACGCAGTTGAATTTTTTTAATACTACCTTCCTGAACATCCTTAACTACCATGTCCCCATAAGATTTTCCAGAACCAAAGCACAACCCTCCCTCATGGCTACAGAAAACCACCGAGTCAGAAATGAAAAACAGGAATAAAGCCTGGGAGCACTGGCGCAAAACCAAAACCCCCTCAACTAGTCAGAAATTCCTAGAACTACGTAATAGTCAAAAAGCTAATAAAACAGGACAAATTCCAATACTACCAGTCTGCCCTAGACTCCTCACAACACAGCCCCAAACAATTCTGGTCCTCCATAAACTCCACCCAGGTAAAGTCAGTACCCCTCCTCCTAACATCCCTCACTAATATTGCTACCTCATTCAACACACACTTCACCCAAACCATACTATCACTAGCTAAGCAACACAACCCCCCTCCCCCCTCCAACCCACACCTTCAAATAGTAATCTCCCCACTGCCTTCTCTTTTTCTCTTGTACCTACCTCTAACATAAAAAAAACTCTTAACTAAACTTAAACCCACCAAATTAGCAGCAGACAACCTCCCAAGTGAATACCTACAAATCGCAGCTAATGCTCTGGCCTACCCAGTATCCATCTTGATTAACTGATCTCTGTCAGAAAGTTACGTTCCCACACTGTGGAAAGTATCACATATAATTCCCCTCCACAAAGGCAGACCCTCCGCAGAACTAACCAATTACCGCCCCATAGCTATGCTCTCTTCACTCTCCAAAATACTAGAAAGATGCATACACTCTCAGGTCTCAGACTACCTCCATACCAACAACCTCCTTTCCAGTACTCAGCATGGTTTCCGATCAAACCATAGCACCACCACTGCTTTACTCTCCTTTACTAACACTATCCTCCAGCATAAAAGCAATGGCTATCTCTCCTCTGCTACTTTCGTAGACCTATCTAAAGCATTTGACATGGTCCCACACAACCAACTTATCTCTGTCCTCAATAACCTATCCTTCTCACAGTCAGTCACCAAATGGTTTCAGAGTTACCTGTCTGACCGCCAACAATCTGTTGTATGGCAGAATTACATATCTCCCCAACTACCTGTCTCCATAGGGGTTCCCCCAAGGATCCATCCTTGGACCCCTACTCTTCTCTGTTTACACCAATAATCTAGCCTCTGCCACCAAACATGGAACACTCATACAATACGCAGATGACTCGACCATCATCTGCTCAGCTCAGTCCCTACCAAAACTGCAAAAGGTCACACAGGAGGCCTTTTCCTCTGTTGAAACATGGTTATCCGATGCCCAATTAATACCCAACCCAAACAAAACTAAACTACTCATCTTCCAACCCACCAAACATACTCAAAACAACTCTCACTTTAACATCACAGCAAAAGACAACACCATTATATACCCAACTGAACACAAATTGCTAGGAGTGGAAATAGACAAACTAAAATTTGACATTCACATATCCATGACCATAAAAAAAGTCCACAAAAAACTAGGAGCGTTATACAAAAATAAGCAATTTCTCACCAAAGCAGCAAAGATTTCAATAGCAAATTCCCACCTTATCTCCACCCTACTTTATGCCTCTCCAATATATACCAACCTAAGGCAATGTGATCTAAACAAGCTAGAGACCTGCTACAACAAAATCGCCAAATTCGCCACAGGGGCATCCTACTGTAGTCACCACTGTCTCGCACTTGCTTTACTGGGCTGGCTTGAACTCCCTTCACCTCCTTCAGTGGTATCAACTCTCACTCACCCACAAACTAGTAAACCATCCACTAAATGACCCATCCCTCCAGAATCTACTCCAACCCTATCGCACCACCAGACCACTAAGATCCAGCAACAAAAATCACTTGCAGATCACTAAAGCCAATAACTCTGCTGGTGAAGCACTATTCTCTTGCGCCATAGCCAAATTATGGAACTCACTTCCACCCACAATTACGTCTGTACCATCATGCATCCACTTCAAAACTTTACTAAAAGCGCACCTAAAAACATGCTGGCTATGCCCTTGCAACTCCCACTTTAATATCATCCACCGCATCCAACCACTACCTTTCTTTCCACTCCACTAAGTACCTTGATTATAGCAAGCTCAGATGCTCATAAGCCTAGTACTTATTATACAGCAGAAACTTCTCATTGTAACATTTGTTAATGTCTGTTATGTACTTCACAGATAAAGATTCTAGTTGTCTACTGATGTATTATGTTCTTCATCTGTAAATATGTTGTAAGTAATTGCTATGTTAAATTGTTAATCACTATGTAATCCAATGTAACTACTGTCTATTTATTTTAACTGTGGAGCTTTTCTCCCCGGGCCTCCACTGAAAATGGACCTACGTCCAGTCCGACACTCCCGGTCAACAAATTTAAATAATTATATAAATTTAAATAAATAATTATATAAATTTAAATAAATAATTATATAAATCTGAACTTCTACTCTCATCCTATAATGTGTTACCACCCTCTAACAATGCAGAAACCCTTACCATCAAACTCCAGCTTACTAAATCTAAAACTATTTATATCATTTGTACCTACATTCCTCCAGGAAACTATTAACACTCTGGAAAACATTCTTCGTAACCTTTCCACCCTTCTACCTCAAGAAACAATTGTACTTGGTGATTTTAACATCGACTGGACTACTTGTAGCTCCTCCAATCCTAACACCCATATTAATCTTTATGGCTTCTCTCAAATAATAAAACACCCCCACAAGAATCCACAAACCTAATGATAAAGAAACCATCCTTGACTGGATCCTTATAAATAGTCATCCTGAAACCTATACAACAGGAACATTTCCAGATGACATTAGCGACCATGTTCTAACCTATATAACAAAGCAAAAGGCTCATAGTCCTAAAAATAACACTTTTATATCCTATCGCTCAAAGAAACACTTTCAAGCAGAGAGCTTTCAAAGTGAACTAAAGGCCTGCAACTGGTCACCACTGAAACAACTCAAACTAGATTAAGCTGTTTCCTACTTTAATACTAAATTCCTACAAATCCTAGATCTCCATGCCCCCCCTCGCTCTTCCCGAGTTAGGACCAACGCAGCCCCATGGCTCACAAAACAAACCAGGGAAAAAAAATTCCTAAGGAACAAAATATGGGGCAAATGGAGAGCCACTAAGAGCTCTGCAGACCACCTATTCTTTAAACAGCTAAGAAATGCTACCAAAAAAGACATTTTCCTGGACAAAAAAAAAACTTTTATTTTCACCTTCGACAATCTCACCCAAAAAACCCTCAAAAGTTCTGGTCAGGTATTAATAAACTTCTCCAACCAGGACATAGCAAAACTCCAGCCCCATCTTCAATTCCCCACAATAATCCTTTGCAAATAGCTGATGCCTTCAACAATTACTTCACGGAAACAATTCAAACTCTTGCAAAGACACTACCTCCCATTTCCCCCAACACTTTCCAAAATACAAACAGCTCAGTGCCCTCCTTCCATATACAACCCGTACCAACATCCTTTATCTGCAAACTCCTTCAAAAACTCAAACCCTGTACCCCTTTTGCTGACCACCTGCCAGCTGAATACTTCCAAATAGCAGCCAAAGTCATTGCATACCCTGTATCCATCCTTATAAACCAAACAATCATAGAAGGTAACATCCCATCCATATGGAAAGTCTCCCACATTATCCCCTTACATAAAGGAGGCAAATCCACTGATATCTCTAATTTCCGACCAATTGCATTACTCTCCCCACTGGCCAAAATAATGGAAAAATGTATTCACCAACTACTTCAACATCTGCTCCATAATAATTTACTAGCCAACTGCTTTAGGCCCTTTCCTAGCAAAACTACCGCCCTGCTAACTTTTACTGACTGCATAAACAGGAATCGAAATAACTCCCTATCTTCGGCACTATTCACTGACTTATCAAAAGCCTTTGATATGGTGAACCACGACTTACTGATCAGTGTGCTGAAAGCCCAATCTCTTGACCCACTAGCAATACGTTGGTTTATATCCTATCTAGAAAATAGACAACAAGCAGTACTCTGGGACAATAATATCTCCACACCTCTACCCGTAAACACTGGAGTCCCTCAAGGCTCTATCCTAGGCCCTCTTCTATTTTCCATTTTTATTAATGATCTCAACACTGTTTTTCCTAAAGCCACCTGCATACAATATGCTGATGACTCTACTTCAATCTGTACTGCTAAGTCATCAACCTCTCTTCAGACCATGACTCAAACAGTATTTAACACTGTTGAAAAGTGGTTTACCCACCATTGCCTCCTCCTAAATCCCAAAAAAACAAAATTGCTGCTTTTCGCTCCCACCCAAAAGTCACCAGAAATCCACTTTACAATTACCTCTAACAATGGAACTATTTCCCCTGAAGCTACCACACATCTCCTGGGCATTACCATAGATAATAAACTCAGCTATGACGACCATATCAATACCACCACCCAAAACTGTTAATAAAAACTAGGTTCCCTGTATAGAATCAAACCCTACCTCACACCACTAGCTAGAACCTCTATTGCCCAGACTCACCTCATTTCTACCCTATTCTATGCTTCTGCTATATATACATCAATCTATAAAAACACAATCTAAACAAACTTGAAACTAGCTATAACAACATAGCCAGATTTGCCACAGGCAACCCTTTTAGAAGCCACCACTGTCACAACCTTAAACAACTCGGATGGTCAGAACTACAAAACCATTTACTGTATAATCAACTGGTGATCATACAAAAAATTCTTAATCACCCAAATAATACCCCAATCCTCACTAACCTGATCTCCCCATATAAAAATCTTGCAACACTTCGCTCTGCAAATAAGTTACTAATTTCAAACATTAAATCTAATAATAACGCTGGGAACTCACTTTTTTACTAACGTTGTGGGCAAAATCTGGAACAAGCTTCCTATGACACTCGCATCTCTCTCACCTAAGTCTCTTTTCAAGAAACACCTCAAAGAACATCAGACATTCCTCTGGCTTTGTCCCTGTTCTAAACCAGACTGAACCTTACTTCTTCCTCCTATTTTTTTCTTCTTACTATACCCCTTCCTTCTGTGCTATGTCCTCTCTGCAAAAAGATTCTATAGATGCCATCTGTATACTAGCCAGTGCTTTTTTTCCCCTCTACAACCTTTTTCTCCTTTTTGTCTTAAAAATAACATCAAACCCTTGAGTTTACTTGTACTTGTGTGTATCTTAAACTATGCATAGACTCTATACTACTATTCTTAAACATAATTTTTATTTTTTTCTTTCCAAATATTGTTAATTCTGCTATGTATAGCAATTTAGAAATTTTTTAAGTATTGTATTTTTTTAAGTATTGTAATTTTATCTGAAGTATTGTATTTTTTAACTATTGTTTTCTGTAATTTTACTTTGCTTGGAGCTTATCTCCCTGGGCCTCTACTGAAAAGGGACATGAATCCAGCTAGACCAGCCCAGTCAACAAATATAAAATAAAATAAATAAAAATAAATAAATAAATAATAAATAAATACATTGTGGAGTTGGGTCTGGAGGGATCTGGAATATTCTGTCTGAATGAGAAGGTCATCCAGGTATTGAAAAATTTGAACCCCTTGGACCCTGCAATAAGCAACCACTGGAGCCAGACACTTGAAGACACTTGGAGCAGCAGAGTACAAAGGGCAAGGCCAAGAACTGAAAATGTGAGGAACCAACAGCAAAGCACAAAAATTTCCTGTAGTTGGACCTTATAGGACTATGTGAAGGTAAGCATCCTTTATGTCCAAGGTGGCTAGAAATCCCTGAGGTATCAGTAAAGGAAAAAGGGTCTGAAGAGTAAGCATACAAAAGGTGGGCACCTGTAAGAAAAGTTGAGGTGAGAGATCCAGGATAGGTCTCAAAGGTCTATCCCTTCCTGGGAACTAGGAAGAGTCTTGAATAGAATCCCCTTTCCTCTTTTTGCCAGAGGAACCAGTTATATGGTTCCTTGTAACGAGGCTGTCTATGACTGGCTGGAAAAGAGGGAGTTGATCTTTGGGTGGCTGAAGAATCTCTCTGGGAGAAGGGGAAATGGATCTAGGTCATAAAGTAACCCTTTTCTATGATGGAAAGGACACACCTGTCTGAGGTAATATTCTGCCAAACTGGAAGACAGGGAGAGAGCCTTAGAGACAGGGGAATGGAGTCTGGAGGGGGGGGGCAGTGAAGGCAGGTAGTCACAGGCTACCTGCCCTATCCTGAAAAGGAGGTTTCTGGGCAGGAGTTTGTGAAGGCTAACAAGTGATCTGCTGTTTCATTGTGCCTTTTCTGCCCCTAGCATGGGAAGCTGGGGCAGGGCGTTTCCTAATGAACTGGGTCTTTGAGGGATAGTTCTTGTGAAATTTGGGTATAGGGGAGACAAACAGGTGTTTTAGATCTTGCAGTTCCTTCCCTTTTTGGTGAAGGACCTTAAATAGTTCAGCCACTTTAGATCCAAAAAGGGCACAGTTATCTAGGGGTGCAGCCAGTAATTTGGCCGTAATATCATCGGGTAAGGGTTGTAGCCTTAACCATGAATATCTTCTAAGGACTGAAGCTGAGGCTGCAGATCTGACAGAGGCTTCTGCAGCATCACAGCTGCATCTAATTGAATGTCTAGTAACTCGGGAAGACAGGGAAATGAGACTGGAAATTTGAGCCTTGGAAAATGAGTCAGAAAGGTCAGTTAAAAGCTTGGTTACCAGAGTCAAAACAGCCAAGGGATATTTGGAAGTATGCATCTAGTAATTTACTACCCTAAAGGCCAGGGTATCAGAAGTGTATACCGTCTTACCAAGGCGCTCCATGGCCTTACTGTCCTTGTCAGTGGGAAGGACTGAGGTAGACAGGAATAGTTTGGATGGCTTGTCTGCAGAGACAAGAGACAGTGGCAGGGTCAGCAACAGGACATTTAATCAAAAATTTTGCCCCTTCAGGGACCTGTAAAATCTGTCCAGCCTTCTAAGGGCAGGTGGTTATGAATCAGGATTAACAGAGGCAGAATTAAAAGCATCCAATAAATACAGTAACACTGGAGGAATTGGAGAAGGAGCAGGGGTCTCCATCTGCAGAAGCTCACAGTATCTTTTTTGGACATCTGACATTTCAGAGGAATCCCACTTGAAATGCTTTCTCATTTTGGAGATAATCTTCCCCAAAGGTGAGGTCCTCTCCTGGGAGTCAGCCTCAGCAGATTCGTCCTCTGGGGAAGCGCTCCCAACAGGAGAAGGCATCTGAGAGACACAGGAAAGAGAATCCTCAGAAGAGGAGTCCTCAGCTTCAGGGTGGGTAATTTCCTCAGCCTAAGGCTTGGGACTGATAGGATGACGACCAACCTGTGGGGAAACAGGCATGGCAGGCCTTAGGGCTATAAAGGCATTAAAAAGGCTCTGTAAAAAAGCCTGCCAATCAGGTTGGCTTTAAACAGGGGCAGAGAGATATTTTGTTTTGTGTTTCTTTTTTGGTGAAGGCCTAGAAGGAGTAGGCCCCAAGGAAAGCCTAGATTCTGTTTTCTGGGAAGCAGTGGAAGGGCCTGTCTGGGCAGCCATAAGAAGCTAAGGTTCCCCCTCATCGTCGGCAGGCGACGTCTGCAAGCCCTCCCCAGACGTGCCTTCTGCCCTGGTTTCTGCGGCTTCCCAAGGGGTACCTGCTTACCTGTTTCGGAGGACTCCAAATGTTCCTTCAGGTGAACAGCGACCCCAGGAGGGACAGCAGCAAGTTCAGGCCTGGAAACCTTGGCATTCATTTTGGATGGTTCTATGGACTGACCGGATGACTCTTCCATCCCTAACGCCAAGTGTTTAAGACGCTGATTGTCTAAGTAAATGTTCAAGGCGTAGAGACAACTGCAGTGTATCTTAGGTACGAAGACCTGACAGACCGCGCAAGGAAGATGGTCGTAATTAGACCCTAGACAGAAAAGTCAGAGTTCGTGGGCATCCTTATGGGGGTTCTGACAACTACACCTGCACTTTCCCTTCCTGGATGATATGCAACCCAAACAGACATGCAGTGACAAAAAGGAATCAGAAACAGCCCAGATGGGGTACTTATCTTAGAAACGAAGATCCAACGGCGAAGACAGCAGTAAGCACTGACATTCAACTGGTGGCAGAGTTCTGAGGAAAGGTACATGCAGATGTAATTTTTAAGTCCCATGCTCATTAGGCCAATGTTAAATGTCCCACCCACTTAGCAGTGACTAGAAGCTTTTGTATACTGGCCGGATGTTTGGGTAGCACGCAGATAACCCAAGAGTCTGGAATACTGAGAATAGGAGGGCATCTTTTGTTCATGTGTTATAAAGTTTAGACACTATTGTAATGCTTATTATCTAAACACTTCATGTAAACGATAAAAAAAAAAAAAAAAAAAAGTAAAAATGAGCGACATGCATAAGATTAAGAATACATAATTCTAAAGTAGTGCATCATTACTGTGATCAAGGCAACAAAATCACAAACCAGTGATGATAAAAACTCTAAACTGGGTCCTCTCTCATCACCCTGGGGGTCACACCCATTTGAAGGCTGGATCAGTCTACATTCCTCCTCTGTTTTCAGTCCATTTGATCCAGCCACTTACAAAATATGTTTCTAAAGGGTGCCAAAAGTAACACTGTCCTTCAAGGTGATGCTAATGCCACTGGAAGAGAACATCCTGGAATGCATGCAATGGTAGGACTGCTCATCTCTAGAACACTGATGTGAAGATTGCCTTGGAAGAGGACCATAAGCCGTGAACCATATTTCTCAAGTAGTGCTCGCCCAACACTATCTGGGAAGCATCTGTGTTCACTGTGACCTTTGGTAAAGGTAAGACAAAAAAGGCCCTGTTGTACCTCTAGTGCTTGTACCCACCATGCTGTACGTTTCACACACAATGATGATACCTATGGGGAAATTCATGAGTTGTCTTATTGACCATTGTACTGCTAACATCCATTGTACTTATCCAGTACTCTCATATGAAATCTTGCTAACAGAACTAGCATTACTGAGGGAGCCATGGATCCTAACAGCTGTAAAATGAATATGGCGGCTGGAGGGGGCTAATTGTAAAGACAGGACAACCACAGCTCGATTCTGCAATGCTGAATCTTAATCTGGGTAGCCTTGCTATCTGTAAGCCAATGGCTAAGTGATCCCCTATGAAATCCAGGACTTGTGTAGGACAAAGATGGATGCAAAGATCAAGCAAGTAATCCTTAGCACAAATCAGAAGATGCTCGATGGGAGCAGTGAGAAGCCAGTCATCAAGGCAAGGAAACGCCTAGAATCCCATCAGTCTCAAGTGAGCTGCCACCACTGCCATGCATTTGATTAACACCTGGAAAGCTGTGGTGAGACCAAAGGCATGGCTCTCACTTGAAAATGATTGACCCCCAGCCAGAAGCAAGGAAACCTCCTGGTCTGTCTGTCCATTCTGATGTAGATAGTACACATCCCTGGAGGTCTATCAAACACATCCACTCATCCTTTTGCAACAGCAGGAGATTAGACTGAACTGTGACCATTCGTAACTTTGAGTGCGAGACAAAAAGGTTCAAATAACTTTGGTTCAAGACTGGCAAGAGAAGTCCCAATTCTTCTCTGGCACCAAGAAGAATATCAAATAAGTTCCAAGCCCTTGCTGGTCTAGTGGGACCCCTTGATGAAGCATTTTGTTAGTAGCTTTTGAATTTCTATGGTTGCATCTTTTCTCTGATGGGGTGGCAATTTGGGTAACTTTTTTGTCCCTTGTGGAGGAGGATGGGAAAATGGAATGTTGTAGCCTCTGTAATAAATTCTCTGCAGCCAGACATCTTTGGTGATGGACATCCAGGCTTCCAGGTGCAGAGATAACCCCCCCCCCAAATGCCTCCAGAGTGCAGCAGTTGGGCAACCCTTAAAAACTGCTGGTAAGGCTTCTCGGAGAAGGGACCCCTGAAGCCTTGGTTCTGCAGGTCTCCCCTGCCTCTGGGGCAACCAGTCTCCAAAGTAATCTGGGGAAAAGTTTTGAGATTTTTGGAACCACATTTTCCTTCTCCCTTTGTGATTTTTGGAAAAGGTCCTTTGGGGTATAGAAAACCATATTCCTATAGCAGACAATTTTTACATCTTGTTCATTCCTGGAGAGCACTTCCTTAATCTTTGTCTGAAAAGGGTTGATCCACCAAAAGGGAGTATGGATCATATGCATTGAGGCATGGAGGTATTTGAAATGGATTGGAAGGTGGCCAGCTGTGAAGACAGTTTTCTTATTCTCAGCAGACACAGACACAGAGAAAGACTTGGACATGACTAAGGAACTTTCCACCTGAAATCTGGTAAGGCGCACCAAATACTTCAGCGACCGTATAGCAAAGGCTGCTAATGCATAAACTTGCTTCCTGTATCTATCCAAGGTGCTAGACAAGGAGACAAACAGTTGGACTCTCCTTGGTGAGTTCCTTCTTAGTGGCTGCTGCCATTACCACAGCATCAACTTTGGGCCCTTGCTCAAACAGGCATATTTATGAGGTGCTACTATGTACCTTCCAAACTTTTGGGAACAGACATAGACACATCCAGATTCTTCATTGCCCGAAGAGAAATGACATCTACCATTTCATCCAGTGGGGGATTGACCCACGAAGAAGCTGAGCAGGTACAAAATGCCATGAAGAACAGCAGCTCCTCCTGAGAAGGGGCTTCAGAAGACCAACTGCCTCTGTCTCAGAAGCTCGAGAACCTCTCAGAACAATACATCTTCAAACAGTGATCTTGGGGGATCCCTCCCCTTCATTGATGTCCATGCCATCCATCAAGGACTCCTGTGAAGAGTCAGTGTGCCTCCTTTTGCATGTATGCCCCAAAGGAGCTTCCATGGGGTGGGGACTCAAAAATCTGAGGGGAATCCTGAATGAGGGCTTGCTCAAAACAGTTTGAACCTGTTGTCCCGATGGAATGAAACGAGTGTGCCTCGAAGGTAGAAGTGAAGGGGGATCCAAGGACCACTCCTGCAGGAGCCAAAGCTAACTGTGTAGGGCAGTCCTGGACACCCCTCTGCTCCTGCATCAAAGCAGAGGTAGGAGCTGAGCTATGCCACATTAAGGCTCCAAAGGGAAGGGACAGCTCTGAAACTCTCAGAGTTGAACTCTTACCCCTGGATCCAGCACCAAAGCTTTGGCTCAGAGACCCCTATGACTACAACGGTGTTGGTGCCAGTTGGGTGAGAGGATGCCGAGTCGACACGGCTCACAACTTCAGATACAATACAGGTAATCCTGCGACTCTTTCTGTCTGACAACTCTAAAACTTGGGGATGAATTGGACTAGGAGCAGCTAAAGGGGTCTGGGCTGGTCAGGGGCTCATGAGTCTGGTGGGAGCTGCAGCAACTCTAAACTGAAGGTGGATCCTGAGGAACTTGGTCATCCTGTCCACTCCCACTTTGGAAAGGCTCCTGGTGGACCTATAGGAGGATGAAGATGATGGAGGGGGTCTGGAAGCCTTCTGAGAAGTCTCCTGCAGAAAAGGCTGAATGCAGTCTGAGATGAATCGCCTAAAGAGAGAAAGGAGAGCTGTGTAAAATCTTAACAGTAGATGTCCTTCTCTTCATTGTTGCAGTATATTTACTGAAGGCATAAAGGTGATGTATGGACATACAAACCTCAGAAATGAATAGCCCCAGGCGGAACAACAGTCCAAGGAGAGGAGGAACATGTGCATCGAGAAGGAAAAAATGAAGAAGAGAAAAACGGGGAGGAAGGAGGGAGCGAATACTGCAACAGTGAAGAGGAGGACAGCTAGTGTTATTATAAAATTTTACAAAACTGTACTATGTCCTTCTGTTACAGTATTCTTTACTATAGAGAGAGTACAAAAGCTCAAGAGGAAACTTGGGAGGAAAAGGCCCAAGCAGAGCCCTCAAAAAACCCATGCAGGATAGCCCTGCCAAAGCCAGCTCTTGCTCTGGAAACAGCATCCAATTTGTAATGTTTAGTAAAGGTATGGACAGAAGTCCAAGTAGCAGCTTCAAGGATGGAACTGGCATCCAATCCTTTGAAAAAGGCATCAGTGGAAGCCCAGAACTGGCAGAGTGAGTACTTACAGAGGTAGAAAGACATTTCCCATTAAAGGAGTAACAAAATATATGGCCTTAGAGATCCATGAAAAAATGGTTTGTTTAGAAACAGCTAAACCTAGAGATCTAGGATGAAAAGAAAGTTGCTCAGACTTGCAAATGGCTTTGGTCTTATCCAAATAATACCCGAGATGTCTATGCAAATCCATGGCATGAAGAACCTTCTCATGGCAGTCTGCAAAGTAGGGGGAAAAATTGGGCAAATTACTAGCCTGATTAAGAGAGAATTCATTAATCACCTTGAGCATAAAAGAAGGATTAGTACAGAAAGACACCCTGGCTCTATGAAAAACTTAAAAAAGAGCAACAGTCATAAAGGCCTGAAACTCAGACACCCTCCTAGCTGAAGTAAGGTCCAAAAGGAGAACAGTCTTATGTACAATGCTGCAAGGAAAATGAAGCTGCAGGCTCAAAGGAGCCAGAGTCAATTTTTCAAGAACAAAATTAAGGTCCCAAGGAAGAGGAATAAGCTTCCTGGATGTTTAATACGAAGGATGCCATTAGGAAATTGCTTGACCTCAAACCTAGAGGCCAAAGGAGGAGTCAAAGGCAGACAAGCAGAAATAGCTGAAAGATTAGCTTGAACTGAAGAGCAAGCCAACCCAGCACGAAACAATTCACACAAAAGTGCTACCATACCAAAGCGAACCAGAAATGTAGTAGTTCGTGCCAGTCGACTGACGGTAGGTATAGCAGCCAGTATCCGGCGGTCATGGTAGAGTACGGGGCTGGTCAGCAAGGCGCCCCCGCGATGTCAGAAGACCCAAAAAGATGCGCGCATGGCCCCAGAGCACGTCCCTCAGGCCTTCTCAATGCTAGAAACCAGACCCAAAAAAAAAGTCCAAAAACCACCACACAGACAAAACATAATATACAACCCAACCACCAGGACCAAAAATAAGATAAATAAATACACACACAATAACCACAACACAAATATGTAATGGAATCCTCTATACAACATACACAGCATGTAAAAAATACAGAGGCTTCTTTAATTCCCATTGGAGAGTAAAGGATTAACAGGAACATCCAGCTGAAGCAAGGGTTCGCACAGGCTGGCAAAGGTAAAAAGAAGCAGGAGGTGACAACATGCCTTGAGCTGACAAAGAGCGGCGCAAAACTAGAGAACTAGAGAGCTGATCCAAGTAGCTGCTTCCAAAGATCAAAATGCTTGCACTACTTAAAGCTAGCTCTAAAAGTAATATGAGCCCTAACTTAATGCTAGCTTGTGAAGTGGAATTCCAAAAGATGCAAGCCCTAATCCCCCCTGCCAATGGAAAGTTGAATAAAATACAAAAAAAACCAAATGCAATGGAAAATCCAAGCCAGTGGAACAGTTTTGACACAGTTGGAACAGGTGCATGCAACTGAAAACAAAAAAAAAAAACAAACAACTTGCCTGTGCAATTCTCCTAAAATAGCTTAACCTTTATTAAAAAAACTGCTGAATATAAAAAAAACAAAAGAATTTTTTTTTCCCCTTGCTTTTCCCAAACTGCAAAAAAAGTAGGCAAATGAATAGTTTGGTTTAAAAGCCCCTTATGGAAAAGGAATAGGCATAAAGAAAAATAGGTAATACAAAATATCCTATAAGCAAAACAGAAGTAATAGCTATCAGAAAAGCAGTCTTCCCTTACAAGTATTTCTAGAGAACAGAAAAAATCAGATCAAAGAAACAAGGCCTTCAATTCAGACACAAAAGCTTCAGCAGCAGAAGGAGCTCGCAAGTCACAACAGTGCAGTATCCCAAGTTTTTTCAATTCAAAAGAGCTCCCAAAAGGCCTGCGAAGGGGGTCTTATCCCGCCAAGGATAATGAGCTGAAATTGACAAAGGAACTGCATCTGAACAAAGGGTGTAAAACAAAGGTGAGGGAATTCATGAAATAAATGAATCTTAACACTCAAATTAGGCTCAGAAAGATCCAATAAAAACTGAAGAGAAAAAAAAAACTCTTTAAAAAAAAACACCTCAAATCTCAAGTACAAATTCCAAATTTAAAAATCTTCTCCAAAACCCTTTGCTGTACTCCACCTTGGGTACTTCCTAAATCCTTTCTAGCTTCCTTTTCACATAGCTTCCTTAATCAGATTTAAGGGCTGTTGAGACCTGCAGATGCCAGATGTGAGATGAGAGTGTGAGAAGAGAAGAGAGCTTGACATTGAGCAGTAGATGATTGAGCTGAGGCTACAGATGATCAAAATACCGAGGGAGGCCTGGGAGCTGAGGAATCTTGCAAGGAGAGTTGTGGAGACTTAGTGAACCCAAAATAGAGGTAGCAAAACATACCATCATAAAAATTCCAGTTTTAAGACGTGAAAGTTGAACCTTGAGCTAGAAGGCAGGTGGAAAGGCATAGACATGAAGGTTTTTCCAACTGAAAGACAGAGCATCCACTTTTTGAGCTGTGTAAGCACATTGTATGGTGTTTTTTGGAGGTGATGGCAGCAATACTTTTACAGGTTCCCACCTGATGGTTTGAGTCTGAGTGTCATGACATGATTTCTTTCTTTCCCACATGGGGATCCATTTTTTGTCTGATCCAGATCCATTATCTGGAAGTTTGACTTCTCTGCTGAAAGCTTCTGCTTTGGAGTTGAGTGATGTGCTCTCGAGATAAAAATGTTAGTTGCTTGTTAGTTTACAACAAAGTACCTGTTGCTTGCTTCCCTGATAAGCTGATGAATTGTTGTGTGTTTAGTGTGAAAGTGTGTCCCTGGTTGGACTGTTAGAATCAACACCTGCTCTGAAGAAGTACTGGCTGCAAACATCTGTGCACCATTCCTGACAACTAACATCTGTTGATGTTGTCCATGTGGTAGATGTTGTAGTCTGGGAGCCTGTCCTGTTTCCATTTTCCATTTAGATGAGCTCCCCAATGTCTGTTCCTCTCCTCGGCAAAAAAATCTTTCGCCTCTTTCTGGCCTGACAGAGGTGACATTTTATGGTGACATTCCTGGCCCCACAAAAATGAAGAATTTTGAAGGCAAGGTATTGAATGACAGTGTGTCCATCCTGGCAGTGCTGTGTGCATCCACATTTGAGAGCATTTGCATGCAGCTCCATGAAAGTAGTTTGATATTTGTGAGCACCAGAATACAAGATGAGATGAACTATCCTTGAGCTTGAAGTACTTAATGAGATAGTTGATGAAAGTAAAGATGAGATGGTTTTTGTGACAGACTTGTTTGTCCGGGTTAAAAAGCACATGTCTTGAGGAGCACAACTGCATGTCATTTCCAGGTACAGAGAAAGCACATGTTTTGAGAGGGTACTAGACTGACACTTTTTGCGATGACACAGAATATCTTCAGTAAGCTAGATTCCTGATGCTGATCAAGGTCTGTGTGATCCAGAGAGTTTCTTGAGGCAGTGATAGTAAGATCCAAGTGAGATAGATGAAGATCAAGACTGAATGAAGCAGAACCTTTGTGAGAACCTTTGCAGAGAACTGATAAAAAGGGCAATGCAGAGAACTGATAATGAAAACTCTGTGAAAGATCTACTGCAACCGCACCTGGCAGATACTGATATACCAGCATGAAGGTAAGCTTCCATGAGATCTAAGTTACCCAGACATGTAAAAGCTGTTGTAGAGTCAAAAAGCCAAAAGCTTGTAAAACGTCAACTTTGGATAATTTGGATATAGAAAATTTGAGGATAGATCCAAAATTTTGGTCTCGTGTTCACTTCCTTCTCCACGGAACAAAACAGAATAAAAAAATTCTGATAAATCCTAAGCAGAGGACTGGCTGAATGGCCCCACTCTGAGTAACTGATCTTTCTGTTCTTGAGCCTCTTTCTTGCTTGGGGGAGGCCCTTGAAAGGGGCCTTTGTGTTGGCAAAAAAAAAAAATAAAATATGATGAAATGATGCCAACCACCATCTCCCCATTGAGTAATTAACCCAATTTTCTAATTTTCTTTGACATAAATAAAAGAAAAAGAAAAAAAAAAAGCAAATGTTCCCAACTTAGTACTAGCCAACTCTGTTTCGGTCTTGAAAATATCTCCAGAATACGCCAAACTCCACAACTTGCTTCTGCTTCTGCGCTTGCACCATCGAAAAAAGGAGGAAGGATAGACGCCGGTCATGGTGCGATAGTACCCTGACGCGACTGGCGTCAGCGCCATGCCATGACGCAGCCTTATACTCTGGTATTCGGGCCGACTGGGCGCGGACTATACCCAATAGTCAGGACTGCAGCAATGGAAGACGAAGAACATCAAGAGAACCAGTGGAATGTCCACAAAAAATTTGATCCTGGTTACAAGCAAGGCACCAGACTGAAAATCTCCTCCATTTGGATACGTAAGACTTCTTAGTAGTGGATTTCCTGACCTCTTGCAGGACTGGAAGCATGTCCTCAGAAAAGAGGTGCCTAAAAGGATCAAAACCCGATCAACCACCGTGTCAGATGAAGAGTGGACAAGTGAGGATGGATGAGAGACCCCTTGTTTTGTGCGAGTAGGTCCACCACCTTAGGAGGTGACTTGTAGTGAATACCCTTGGCCACATGCAGAAGGGGGAACCAATGCTGTCTGGGGCAAAAGAAAGTCACCAGCAGCAAGTTTTTGGGGGCAGTCCTGTTTTATCTTGAACAGGACCCTCAGTATGAGAGGAAGGGGAGGAAAGGAATTAGAGAAACATTCCCTTCCAAGAAAACAGGGCATCCATCTTCTATGCTGAAGGACTTGGGACTCTGCAAGAGAACTTGTTTGTTCATAGGAGAGGCAAAAACATCTACCCAAGGAGTACCCCATCCCACTGACGGACAATGTCCAAAAACATATCTCTGTGAAGCAACCACGTGCGAGTCTGTCATGGACTTATTCAGACAGTCTGCCAAAATGTTTAGTTCTGAAGGAATATAAGCTGCTTGGAGAGTTCACTTGACAATGGGCAGCCAGTTCCCAAACCTGAAGAGCTAGTCTGCACAAAAGGTTAAGACATTGTCCTTCCTTGCTTGTTGATGTACCACATCACTGTAGTATTGTCTGTAAAGGTTTTGAGAGGCCCTAGAAGAAAATTAGTATGGAAGGCCTGAAAAGCGAGGAGGAGAGCTCTCATTTCCTTGATGTTGATATGATGACGAATGGCAGAAAGACATTGAACCCTCAAGAGGGCTGAAAGAAGCTCCCCACTAGTTCCTGAGAGGGGACAGTAGGCTGAAAAGGAAGCCCTGGATTGAGAGACAGCTGATGAATCCACCATTGAAGCTTTAGTTTTAGATATGGAAGAAGAGGAACCATGAAGTCTAAAAGGTGACAGTGCTGAAGCCAAACAGACTTTAGGAACCACTGTAGCTTCCTCATATGGAGTCTGGCTACAGAAAGCATAGGAATTGTGGAAGGCATACACAACCCAGAGCACTTAGAAACTCCCTGGCTGTAATAGAGTCTCGAGAAAGAAGGGACTGAAAAAAGGCAATAAGAGCCAGAGCTTTGGTTGGTGGCAAGGAAGCCAGCAAAGGAATGGTCTGAAGCCTGCACCCGATAAAAACATGAGAAGGAGTCAAAGGATTTCTGGAAATGTATCAATCATCAGGCTTTGCAAGAGTCAAACAGCATAGTGGAGGTACTGAAGCAGTCTCTCTGGGGAGGAAGTCTGAATGAGCATGCCATTTAGGTAAGGAAGGATTTGTATCCCCCTCATCCTGCAAAAGGAAATCACTGGAGCGAGGCATTTAGTGAAGACTCTTGGGGCAGTAGAAAGAACAAAGGGCAAAACACAGAATTGAAAATGCAAGGAAGAGACAGAGAAATGCAAATATCTCCTGAAAAGAGGATGCATAGGGATGGGACGATAGGCATCCGTGAGATCCACAGAAACCAGGAAAGCCTGATGGAGAAGAGGAAACAGAGTCTGAAGCGGCAGCATTTGAAACTAAGGGGTCTTCAGAAAGGTGTTGAGCTGGGAAAAGTCCAGAATGGACCTCCAGGGGCCCTCTTTTTTGGGAACCAAAAACATTCTGGAATAAAACACTTTTCCCCTTTGAGAAAAATGTTTAAACGGTGCCTTGAGACAAAAGGCCCTGATGTACGTCTGGAAAAAGGGCAGCTGTTCTTGAGGACTATGTGGAATACCTAGAAAGGGAGGAATGGTTTTCCATACCACAAAGTATCCTTGCCAAAGGATGGACTGAAACCAAGAGTCCTAAGTGATTCTTAAATAATTGGGAAGGGACAGGGAAAGAAGAGTCAAAGGAACCTGACCTAGGATGGAGGGAAGATGGGCAGAACCTGTCTGTAAAAGGAGGCTTCTAAGACTTAGTAAGAGAACCTTCTAAGACTTGGTAGGAGAAGCCCATCTCGAACCCTTTTTACCCCTGTGAGGATGGTGAGACTGTCTACATACAAAGGCAGGCTTAGATGGATAACTCCTCTGAAATGTAGGAACAGGGGAAACAAAAATATGTTTCATTTCCTGCAAGGCCTTGCACTTTTCCTGCAGGGACTTAAAAAGTTCAGCAGCTGCAGAACTAAAGAGATTTTTATTATCAGTATCCGTGGAACACCCCTTGGTCCCTTGGATATGATCAGCCTAGGTTCCCCCTAAACATCTGCAGAACCTGTAAGGACATCTGAGAAGCCGGATCCATTCCAGCCCCCGTCGCAGCAGAGGAATACAACAGAACAACCAGGCAATCCTCTGGTCTTTCACCAACCTAAAGAAAGACGTCCAGGGGATGTGGTACAGCAGAGAAATCAGACCTTACTTTTTTGGTGGTCTTGGCAGATGGCTTTCCCACGGGATGGGGATGATTCCACTATCACACCCTGTGCTTTACTAGCTTTCTACAGTACTTTTGTTTTTCTATTCTCTAATTATCAATTTCACTGCGAAAAAAAAAGGCACCTATCTGAATTTCTTTATTTTGCTTATGAACTAATTATATACACCTGTCCATTTGTAAATTTTTCCTTATGTATAACAAGTGTTGTATCTAACGTCTTTTTGTGGAGCTTTTCTCCGCAGGCCTCTACTGAAAATGGACATGTATCCAGCTAGACTAGCCCGGTCAACAAATGTAAAATAATAAAAAAATAAATAAAACAACTCAAAGCTCTGGTTCTCTAGGTAGATAGACAAGGAGTAGAGATGATTGCAAAGGGTCTTGGGGACAAACACTTGACAAATCAAGCACAAGGTACAGTCGTGAGAAGCACCCAAGCAAAACACACACTGCTCTTGATGGTTCTTACGGAGAATCCATCTCTCATACACATTTTCCCTTGCAACCAAAAGAAAAAAAAGATAACCCCCCCCCCCAATGGGACAGTTATCTGAAAACGACTTGGTAACCAGCACAAACGAAGGAATGTTCAGACAAACAATTGAAGATGGTGTTTGGACTGGCAGCAAACATCTTTATGCCCTACTCCATGATAAGCTGATAGCATAAGTGTGACATACAACTTCCTTAAAATCCTAAGGCTTTGTATACTGGCCAGATGTTGGGCTACCTTGGGCAGGGAATCCCTTTAATAAAGAATACTGCAACAGTGATATGTGCAACAATTCCTATGCTTTCTGTAGCCTTTCTCCATTAGAAAAAGTCACTGCAGCTGGAAAAGATAGATCTGGTGGGGTGGTCAGATTCCTTGGTTTTAGAATCTTGGGAGGCAGATGTGAAGGAGCACAGTCAGGGAATTGCTTCCTTTTCTCCTTGGTCTTAAGATTTTTCTCCCTTATCCTCTTTAGGCTTGTCTGCAGATTTCTTAGTTGATGGGGACTCTAAGTAGAAGTGGAAGAAGATCATCCTTCGGCACCAATTTCTGCTTTCCATTAAGTTTGTATGATTGAAAGCAGAGCAAATGTGACATCCAGAACATAAATGACCAGCTCCCAAACAGTACACACTCTCAGAATGAGAGTTGGAATTAGGAATTTTATGTCTAAATGACACACATTTTTTAAAACTGGTATGTTTATCAGGTTTATCAGCCATTTTTGACAACACACTTTAGCACTAAAGAAAAAAAAAAAAAGGTCAAAATTATCAGACTCTAAATGAGATGAAATGTGCTAACAATGGTAGGAGTAAGAAAAGAAAGGAAGGCATGAGGTCTAACCAATGGAAAAGTACAGTTGTGTACACTTACCATAAATATAGACGTTCGAGTGTATTCACTGTTGCAGTCATTACATTTGGGTAATCTGCTGGGAGGATGCACTCAGTCGGCCTGAATAAAAGTCTTGGGTCCTGCGTCGGTTTCTGTCCCTTCTTCCATGACATCAGGGGTATAAAAGATGCAGCCAATGCCATTTTAAGTTTTTCTTGCCCCAGATATCAGGTGCCTAAATACATACATATATATATATATATATATATATATATATATATATATATATATATATCAAAATGGCTTTTGAGCATAGTAAAAGAAAGAAGAGGTATAATGAGAGAGAAATAGGGGGCTGGCGGGCGGGTAACCAGGACTGCAACAGTGAATACACACTCGAACATCTACATTTATGGTAATGTACACAACTGTACTATGTTCTTCGTGTTTCACTGTTACAGCCATTACATTTGGGTAGAATACCAAAGCTATGGTTGGGAGGATGGAATTATACAGCATTAGGAGCAGCTGCAAGGCCCTGCAGGACAGCAGTGGCAAAGCCTGCTCTGGATTTAGAGAAGAGATGTAAATGGTAATGTTTGGTGAAAGTATAAACTGAGCTCCAAGTAGCAGCTTCTAGAATGTCTCTGGTAGGAACCCCTCTGAGAAAGACTGCAGAAGTAGATGCAGCCCTGGTGGAATGAGATCTGATCCCCTTGGGGATAGGTTTACCATGGTGCATATAGCAGAAACGAATACAATGGCTTATCCATTTTGAAACAGTCTGCTTTGAAATAGCCTTTCCCTCTGCCCCTGCAGCAAATGCCACCAGTAATTGCTCAGATTTTCTTATAGATTTTGTCCTGTTTAAGTAGAATCTTAGTTGTCTGTGTACATCCAATGAATGCAAAATCCGCTCCCGCTTGTTCTGTGGATTTGGGAAAAAGGTTGGCAGACAAATGGTCTGATTAAGAGCCACACTAGATACCACTTTAAGCATAAAGGATGGATTGGTCCTGTGAGCCACCCTGTCCGGGTAAAATATAATGAAAGGCTCCACTGCCATGAGAGCCTGTCTGAAATCCTTCTAGCTGAAGTGACTGCTAAAAGAAAAGCTGTCTTCCAAGAGAGAAATTTTATGCCTGCAGTAGCAGCTGGTTCAAAAGGAGGTAGGGTGAGTTTTTCCAGCACAAAATTGAGGTCCCATGCAGGAGTTGGTGCTCTCCTGGGAGGTCTCAAATTTTTGGCCCCTCTGAGGTACTGCTTTAGCAGGGGATGAGAAAAGAGAGGAGGCTCTGTGTTGTAATGAGCCGAAATGGCAGAGGCATGGATTTTTATAGAAGAAAAAGATAGGCCCTTATGAAGCATCTCAGTTAATTATTGCAGAATCTGAGGAATATTAGGCATTGCTGTGTTTATTCCTTGTGCTTGGTTCCAGGCACAGAATCTTTTCCATTTATCAGCATAAGATTATCTAGTACTAGGCCTTCTAGCCTCCAAAATGACATATATTACAGGTTTACTGAGGGATGCAACTGGTGAAATTAGTTGATTAGCCATGCTGAAAGATTCAGAGTTTGGAGCTGAGTGTGCAGAATTTGAAAGTTCTGCTGAGACAGTAGATAAGGTGTCTGAGGCAGGTACCACGGAGGAAGGTGCGACATATTGCGTTGAAGCGGGTACCAGTGTTGGCAAGGACAGTCTGGAGCAATCAGAATCATTTTCGGTTTTTCCTGTCTGACTTTTAGTAAAACCTTGGGGAGCAGAGGCAGAGGGGGAAAGGCATAGACTGATGGGTTTTTTTCAGCTGAAGGATAGAACGACCACTTTCCAAGCTTTTTTGTGATGGATTCTTGTGCAGAATTTATCCAACTGATGGATCTTTTTGCCTCTCCCCAAAACTATGTCTGGCCTCCCCCATTTTCGTGTCAACATGCTGAAGATTTGTGGATCCAGTTTCCATTCGTGTGGGTCCATAAGATTTCTGCTTAGTTCGTCTGCCAGAGTATTTTGCTTTCCTGGCAGGAATTGAGCTTGTAGATGTATTTGGTAAGTCAAGGCTGTGTTCCACAAAGCCATGGCTAGTCTGCAAAGGGGGAAGGAATGGGTACTCCCCTGCTTGTTTATGTACCACATAACTGTGGTGTTGTCCGTCTTTATCAGTAGTTGTCCTGGATGAAGAAAGTCCTTGAAGGCTGTCAGAGCATTCTGTACAGCTAGCTTTTCTTTCTGGTCGATATGCAAGTGCACTTGATTTGGGCTCCATTCGCCCTGAATGCATCTTCCTGCCAGATGCCCCCCCCCCCCAAGCATAATCTGATGCGTCTGTAGTCAGGGTTTGGGTGGCAGGGGGTGGAATGAATGACAGTCGCTTGTTTTGGTGACAGGCCTCTGCCCACCATAGGAAATCCTGCTGCAGGCAAGGAATGATAGGAATCATTGTTTCTAGGCTGTGACAATGTTGACTCCATAAGCTTTTTAGGTACCATTGAAGTTTCCTCATATGCAGTCTTGCATATGGAATTAGTATAATGCAGGAAGCCATGAACCCAAGGCCTGCAGAATTTGTCTTGCAGATAGCTGTTTTTTTGTGGCCACTTGTTTGAAGTCGGTCATCAACTGAATTTGTTTTTCTGAATGAGATGAGTCATCTGGGCAGTTGTATTCAAGCTTGCACCCAGGAATGTAATTATTTGAGAGGGTACCAGTTGTGATTTCTTTTCGTTTATGGTATACCCTAGACAAGTTAGAAGTCTTTTTACAAACGCCAGATGCTGTAGAACAGTGTCCTTGTTTTCTGCCTGAATTAGACAATTGTCCAGATAAGGATAAATTTGAATGTTTGTCTGCAAAATGCAATTACTGGTGCCAAGCACTTTGTGAAGACCCTGGGCGTAGTAGATAAGCTAAAGGGCAGTGCAGAGAACTGGTAATGCAAATAGCCTGCTTTGAAGCAGAGGTATCTTCTGCAAGATTCCTTAATTGGGATATGCAGGTAAGTCTCTCAAGTCTAGAGTTAACAACCAGGCATCCTTGCCTAGCATAGGCAGTAACTGTTGTAGAGTCAGCATCTTGAATTCTGGAATGTCCAGGAATGTATTTAGAATGGATAAGTCCAGAAATGGACGCCAAGATTGTCTTGTCTGAGTACCAGGAAAAGTCTTGAATAAAAACCTTGTCCCTTTTCAGGTACTGGCTGAATAGCCTCCATATTCATGAGTGACATAACTTGTTTCTGGGCCTCTGCCCACTGATTTGGAGGCAGATCTGGCCATCCGTTTGGGATTGGCAACATGTGGAAATGAAATCTGTATCCCTGGGATACTATATTTAAAACCCATTTGTCATGGGTAATTAGATGCCAATTTCGTGCATGAAGTGCCAGTTTCCCCCCCAAAGGGGCTGCCAAAAGATAAGTGCTTGGTGATGGCAGAGGAAAGTCATCGAGACTGTTTACCATAGGGAGGTGCCTTGTTACTTCCAGATTTGGAGGTGGAGGCACCCCATTGTTTTGTTCTGTAAGTTCCTTGTGACTGAAACCTGTAGCCTTTGGAGTGTCTGGGTTTGACCTGAGCGGCTCTGGTGGATACTGGAAAGGACCAATTCTTTGTAGGCCAGTGCCTACTGAACCTGGGCGGCTGCACTTGTAGGAAGTCTTTTACAGTTTGCATAGATTTAGTTTTATCTTCCATCTTTTTCAAAACTTCTTCTGCCTTATTACCAAATAGACTGTCCTGTTGTAAAGGAGCATTCAACAATTTTGCATTAACATTATCAGGCAGATTTTGCTCCTTGAGCCAAGCATGCCTTCTTATCACAGATCCAGTTACAGCGGCCCTGCAAGAGGCCTCCAAGGAATCAAAACCACATTGCAAAGTATGATTTCCAACTTGTTCAGCTGAATGCAATAAATCCTGCTATTTTCTACACAGTCGGAAATCAACATTTTCTGTTTAAGTAAGCCCATGACATGCTGCTGATATTTAACCATATGAAATTGACAGTTGAAAGCTATGATTGCCAAGGTTGCAGAAGTGTAAACCTTCTTACCCCATCTATCCAGCGCCCTGGAATCTCTACAGAAGGGGTAGGATTTTTAGCAGTAGAAGCCTTAATGCCCTTGGGACCCTGAGAAATGGTTTCAGGGTCAGCAGTATGGTTTTTAGAAAGGAATTTGTGGGAGTCAGGAACCCTATAATATCTGTCTGGCTTACTAGGAGCCAGAGGCACGGAATCAGGAGCCATTCTGGATTCTGAGAAAACATCATCAACAATGTCTAGAACAGGAGGTATAGCCAAAGGCCTATGCTGAGGAAGAAGGAGGAAATCCCTAAGCCTCTTTTTAGATTCTGAGAAATCCTGACTCTCCCAGTGAAAGTGTTCCCTTAAGGTATGCAAAGTTTCTCCAAAAGAAAAATCCTCAGGAGGAGAAGCAGAAGGGATGGATTCTTCTGCATCAGAGTCCTCATAAGGTGGAACAGATAATTCCTGATCAGAAGAAACAGAAACCTGATCTGAAGATTCATAGACAGTGCCTTGCCTAGGCCTCTTAGCAGGAGGGGGATGGGAACCCCTGATCCAGGTAATTAAATCCTCAGCCATTTTGATCATTTGCTTTTTAGGCATAGGGGCCTGTGCATGTGGCCCTAGAAGTTGATTTTGGCCTAGGTTTTGAAGATGACGTCTGTTTAATATACAAATCTTTAGGCGTGAAAACTCCCTCAGAAGCCGGTGCCTGCTCAGTGGCTCCGGACTCATCTAAGGTAGAGACATCCACGGGTTCAATACTTAGTGTCTTGCGGCATACCGGACTCCGAATGGGTCTCGGTAGAGGCCTGAGATTCAAAAGTAGCGGGCATCAGGGGCTGCGAAAGCACCTCACTGAGTACCGGTGAACCAGCAACTGGCTTAGGAGAAGCTTCGTTGTCGGTTTTGGACCTCGACGGTCTGTCTCTGTCTTTTTCTTTGCGTTTTTTTGTGTACTCCGGTAGTCGGATTGCTAACCAACGCTATTTCTGGATACTTCTATCTTGAGCCAAAATATTTAGATGCAAAAATATACCGACGCTTAATAGTGCGTTGATTAAATTTAGCACAAAACCGATAGCAAGGCACGTTGTGGCCAGGGCCTAGGCAAGGAATACAGTATAAATGAAAATCCTTATGAGGTATTTGCTTCCCACAAGTAATACAATTATTAACTTTTACTGACATCGGTAAGGAGCAAGAAAAAGTTTCCCCAACGGGGTACTTAGCTTTAGGTTGAAGACTTCGGTTCTGAAACTCGAAAACGAAAATTTCAGGAGTCCGCCCACTGGCACTTGCGAACTGTTTCTGCTTCGGGCACCGCGCGGCAAGACAGAAAGATGAAAATGGCGTCGGCTGCATGTTTAATACCCCTGACGACCTGACATCATGGAAGAAGGGACAGCACCCGACACAGGACCCAACACTTTGTTATTCAGGCCGACTGAGGGCAACCTTCCAGCAGATTACCCAAATGTAATGACTGCAACAGTGAAACACGAAGAACATTAGCAAAATGCTTTCTCTCTCTCTCTCTCGCTTTTTTGTTTTTAAAACAATAGCAGGGAGGAAAAAGGATAGAGTGAAGGAAGTGGACCCCAAAAGAAATGTATATTACATAAACTACAAAACAGTTTAGACCATCTCCAATGCCTGAGCCATGCAATCACGTCTGAACGATAACAGTGGCAAATGAGATTACGAATAACAATGTGCATTTCGTAGAGGCCCTCATGAAGATATTTGGCATCTTTTATAGATATATTAGTCTGTATATTTTTATTATCTACAGACCCTTGCCTAGTTTAAAACAGTCAAGAAAATGGAGCCAAATGCACATCCATCTGAGACAGCACTGCTCATGCAAGCTGGGACAGAAAAACACATCAGGTTAGAATAGATGGTTGTGTATAATTTAGCCACTGACTCCCACACTGGACTACATACCTATTGACATTTACTAATATTAATATGTCAAAGATAACCTAATGCTCAGCAGTGCTGAAGGGCTTTGCAAGTCCAATCAGAAAGTTTGCACAGCACGCCTTTAATCAAAGGCTTCAGTTATTTCTTCAAAAAAGTTGAGATTGATAAGACATGATTTCTACTTGATGAGCTTATATGCTTCCTATCAAAAAATCATATTATCTGTGTCAGTTTTGAAGTTTTACCATAACGTTTCAAAACTTTACAACCAATAAATATAAGGCTAATGGGACTGAAGATGCATCACACATGGGCCTTGTACTACTTTTGAACTAAAGCTGTCCAGCTCCAGAAATCAGGTATGTAATCCCATTTAGAAAGAGTTTAATCAGTGTAAAGACAGGTCTTCTTGGGTTATCTTTAATTCTATGGAGGAAGCCACTCGGGTGCTGTTAATGCTCAGACAGATAGTGGTTTTGATTTTACTGGTTGGTGTTATTTTATCTGTTGTAAGATGTGGCAATACAGGCAATATCTATAAACAGTGAATAGTGCTCTAAAGTCTGCTCCGATTCATAAAAGTAGCAGTGCAATAGGGTAAGATATGGTACAGTGTCTTACCTCGCTGTGCTGGTTGCATGCAGTATATATGCAAGTCAATCCCTCCTTGAATGCAAGCCATTCAGAAAGAAATGTTTTTTTGGAGTATATGCTGATCTCATGGGTAATCTATGGGAATCCAACGACACACTATCTGACAGCTCTGCCATTAGCAGAACAGTAGTCTCCCTCAGTTGTTAATATGCTTTCTATCCTGGCAGCACAGTAAACCCCTTGCTTGTTAACATGCTGTCTATCCTGGCAGCACAGTACCCCCCACACACTTGTTAATACGCTGTCTATCTTTCAGAGTTGAGTAAATGTTGAAAAAATGAAAAAAAAAGCTCTGCTGCGTGACAGGGAAAACGTACAGGCAACCTAAGTCTTGAGTGATGCAGGCAAACCTGCTATCACACCTAAACTAGTCCACCCCCTTCCAGTAATGCCAACCATCTCCAGCTAAAGTCTTGGACAGCATCAGATCCCTCCACTGTCATAATATAGTAATAACTCCTTGTATATCATCATGTCAGGGAGTGAGATTTTATGAATCACTCTCAGGCAAGATGGTTGACCTCAAAGAGTGGTGACAGCATATTAAGGTACATCACACCTTACTATGGAGTTGCATACAAAACACCTTAGTCAGCTGCCCTGTCTTGCTACACAGTATATATGTTGAGCCAGTACTAGATAATGCACTATGGTGTACAAGGCACACTTGTGAGACACTTGAGAACATCAAATGTCAACTATATGATGATGCCACCATTCTGATTTGATAGGAGTGCTAGCAGACGAGACACACTGCACAAAATGCCTGTAGTATCAGGCAGTTCATTTAAGAATACCAGAAAAGTTTCTAGTATAAAGATCTTTTGTTTAATGTACAATATAAATCTTTCACCTCTTCTATACAGAATATCACAAACTGATTTCAGCACACAAAATTACCCTCACCCACCATCCAATATTAACCCCCAACCACAACTTTACCCCCACTGCTGAATATGTTGCAATATTCCACTTCAGTGGAATCTCAGTAAAAGAAACTAGCAACCTTCTAAAAAATTTGAAATACTCCTCTTCAAAATTATCCTTTTGCCACCCTACTTTCCTCAGGAAAGCTGCAGATAAAACTGCAAAACCAATTACATACATCTACAATTTATTTCTCTAAGACCTTTAAGGATTTGCTACCAATCTCTGCTCATTGCCCTCTAGCCTAAATACTTGTAAAGGATTTTTTCAACCAGTCATTCAAACTGCATTAACAATTACAGCCTCCTGTCTGACGAACACTTTCAGAAATGTCTTCAGTACTACAACAGCCCTACACACTGCAACAAAATCCATATACAGTAATATAAATGATGAATTCATTACTACTGGAATCTTTATAAACATAACTAGGGCATTTGAAATTAAACCACAAAAGAAATGCTGTCTACAAAAAAAAAAAAAAAAAAAAAAAAAAACAAGAAACTTTTGAATAGCAAGAGATGGAAACTGAAAAACATTCCACACCAAAAGTTCTCTGCAGGTAGACAAAGTATGCCTTTGAAGCACTCCAGCCTTGAGACCCAATCCAGAAAAAAATGGCCTTAATGGCTGCTCTGCTCCATTTACAGGAGACTGGGTGGGTGCCCTCGACAGGTTGATCAAAACATCTTATTCACAGTAATGAGTACTGTAGTCAGCACTCAGGTTTGAAGTCCATCTTCCCAGAAACAGGAAAGAGAATTACTCTCTCCAAGGGGAAATGGCAGAAGTACATCCTTCACCACAAGACAGCAGGCTATCAGACCATCAAGAATATAAGGGAAGGAAATGACAGAACAGACTCCAGCCAGAAGGGCTCACAGCAAGATCACATGTTAACGGAGTTAATTATGAAACAAGTCAGCCAAACTCCTACTGCATGACATTTATCCTTCAAAGTGAGCAAGATAAATATGAATGGAAGGTGCAATATAGGTTCAGTGAAACTCTAACTTTAGGTCTCAAGTCTATCCTTAGCAATGAGAGATCAGAAAGTATGGAGGGCCAATTGTAACCCCAAACAGACCTTTACCCATACAGAAGTAGCCAAGGCAACCCAAAAACAAAGGTGCATTTCTTCAAAAAGGCAATCTATGGGCCTGGAGCCAGGGAATTCCTCACAGGTTAGTACACTAAGCTGACAGCCATAGAATAGAATCAAGAACCTTAGCTATGCCACAAAATTAATAATATGACTGTTAATAGCCACTTCTGTTCAAAACAGCATCCCCAAAAACCTCTTGGCATAAATTTAGTTTCCCAATCAATCACCTGGCCAGTTTTGAAGGTAGAAAAGGAGCTGCTTTGATGTGTAAATGACGTCTATTACAAAGAAAAGAGATTCATTGGGTTAAAGAACATACTGAGCCAGCAGGTGTTGTTAATCCTACTAAGAAAGCATAGAGAATGGGTGGGGAATTAAGCCACAGAAAGCATTCCCTAAGAAATGCTTCTTGGAAACTTTTGGAGTTCTCAATAGAAAGTCCCCAGGAACCTTAGAGAAGACAGCCAGCCTAAAGCCAGCATCCATCACTGTGGGCCTTAAGGTCACCTCACAGGGGGTGTTAACACCCAGAGACAGAACAGATACATTCCTTCTTAGATGCCCCCCTCAAAAAAGATAAGGGAACACCAAGGTCTAGACCAAGGACACAGAGGCAGAGCTCTACCACTCTCATGCAGAGAAGTCTTCCCAGACACATTGGGTGATAAGAGTCGGGCCACCAAGATGTGAACAGCTGAGGAGAGCAGGCAAGAACATTTATAGTGGAAGAAGAGAGGAGGTGAGATGTAATCTAAAAATGTTGAGAATACAGGAAATGAACTAAATAAAAAAAACATGTGGGGCACAGAATACAGCCCAAATATTTAGAGAAAAACTTGAGAGTTCAAATTCAGTAGGAAAAATGGTAAAGTAATGGAATTCCCTGCTGAAATGTGAAAGCAATAAAGAAACTGCCATCTGAGGTAAAGTAATCTAGACGCACAATCCTATGGACATGGCAGACCTGCAACATATTCCTGCTGGCATAGTTCACATTTTCAAATTTTTGTAAATCATTTAAGCTTGTATAATGTGCATGGACTGCATAGATTTGCATAAAAATACAAATCAATAGTCTGTTCATACCAATGATAATGATATTTAAAGAAAAAATGCATATCCCAAAAGGATAAGACCAAGAAATAATTACCTTTAATACTTACCCTACCAGAACTAAGTGTGTTCCAAATGTACTCCCTTAGCTTCTCTTCAGACACCTCAGTTCCCAGCTCCTTCTGTAACTGTGTCAGCCACACAAGTACTTCCTACAAAAAAAAAAAATCAAACTAATATCACTTGGATGTGAACAACACATATAATGTTTAGATAATTCAGACATACAATGAATACAGAAATGTAAAATGTTAATCACTCTGCGCCACTCTAAAATTAATAGGGAATCATTTCTCATTTTTTCACTTTCCCTTAGCAGATGAGATCCATTCTCTTAATGCCTCTACAAATAAGACACTCAAAATGACTAGCTTGAAAATCATGTAATAAAATGTGAAGAGTAAAGAAAAATCTGTAACTACTGAAGGAAAGTACAGTTGTGTACACTTACCATAAACGTAGATGGAGTGTATTCACTGCTGCAGTCCTGACTTGTGGGATTTCCCACTGTGGAAGCCCTTGGATGGCCTGACTACCAGAGAACATTTTCCCTTTCTCCTGAAGCCGGCGGATGCCCTACAGACATCACAACATTTGGAAATAAAGGAGTCAGCAGGTGCCATGTCCTCAGCACTTTCTTGCCCCCAACAAATAGGAGTCCCCCAGTGTGTCCTTGAGGTCAGAAGTCTGGGACCCTCTATTCCAGAACAAGTGTGAAGGAGGAAGACGGGCTTACCCTTATTTTCAGCAATACCCTAGGTGGCAGAGGTATTGGGGAAAGGCACAAAGGAATAGGCTTGTCCAAGAAAAGGAAAAGGCATCAGTCTTCCAGGCTGACTTCATTTTGTTTTTGAAGGAAAACCTTTTTAAATAAGCATTTTCTTTGGTGGCAAAAAGGTCCATTTGCGGCACTCCCCATTTTTCGATTATGCTGAGAAACACTTCTCGACGTAGTTGTCACTCATAGGAGTCTGACAGGCTCCAGCTAACGTGATCCACTAGTTGACCGAGTACCTTTCAGAAGAAACCAAAGGTCTATGGATAAGCCTCAATGGGGAAAACCGCTACATCCCCCCTGCTTGTATATGTACCACATAACCGTGGTATTGTCTCTGTCTTCACCAGGAAGACTCCGGAATTTCAATTCTTTTGGAAGGCAATCATGCATTTTTGGACTGCCATTAGTTCTTTTAGGTTGTTGTGTGTTTTTGAACTTGGACTCCCACTTGTCTCGAGTTTGCAGGTCGCTGAAGTGGGCTCCCAAGTCCATCTCTGATGCATCTGTTAGAGTTTGGTGATGATGGATGTACCTGAAGGAAAGGCCTGGACTGAGTGAGTATGCTTGGGCCCATCAGGCAAACTCTTTCCTGAGGCAAGGAAGCAGTTTTATTCTGAAGATGAGAGACTGGGAATGTCACCACACAGTTTTGAGATACCAATGCAGTTGTCTTATATGCAGTCTGGCCAAGGGAATCATAAGAGTGCAAGAGGTCATGTATCCCAGGCCACTGGGATACTCTGGCTATGAGGTATTTCCTGTCCAAGACCTTTCTGAAGTAAAGGTTTAGAAAGGTAACCTTATCTGGAGGAAGGAAAACAAAGAGCTGAGTCCAGTAAGGCTCCTAGAAACGCAATCCTGCTTGTGGGGTTTGAGATTTTTATGTACTGATGAACCCCACTAAAGTTAGTAAGTGTTGGGTATAAAGCAGGTCTACTTTGAGTTTTTTCTAGGCCTGCTGCCTGAACAAGGCAATAGTCTAAGTAAGGTAAATCTGAATTCTCTTTGTCCTGCAGAAGGCTATTGCCAGGGCTAGGCATTTTGTGAAGACCCTGGGTGGAGTACATAAGCCAAAGGGCAGGGGACAAACTTGAAAGTGCCTTGCACCTGCTCTGAAGTGTCAAGAACCTTCTGTGTATTAGGGCATTTAATAACTGTACACATGAAAAGAGCTTTTGAGTAGTTAAAACCATTTGTTTAATAAGTGGATGTAAATTCTTAACAAAAACAGAGTTTTGGTTTAAGTTTACGAATAGGAGAGCCCTAGAATTGTACCCAAGTGTCTTAATTTGTTCATACCAAATTCTAGTCTATAAGGGGGAACCATACGTTTGTGTTTGATACATAATTTAAGATTTGATATAGTTTATATGCCTGGATAATAATGTAGTATAATTTAAAATCAGGTAACCCTAACCCACCTTTAGATTTAGGAAGTATAAGCTTTTCATATTTGATCATTTTATAAATATCTGCGTAGATAAGTTGATTAAAAAAACACATACCCTATTATAAAGAGGTTTTAGTTTGACTTTCCCTAATATATGTAATAAACAACTAATGGTAGTATTTTATCTTCTTATCACTGCAGAATATGTGGTTAGTACAAAAACTGGAATTTTGAAGTGACATCTTTGTATATAGAATGTTATGTTTTGTTGCATGTTGTGTGCGTATCTTACTGTATAATGTCTTACATATTGTAACCTAAAAACTGCAATAAAGACATTTTGGAAAAAAAAAAAAAAAAACCTTGTGTGATTTTTCTATGGGGATATGGAGTTATGCATCTTTTAGATGCAAGGGTACCATGAAGGCATTGGGGGTAATCATGGGTAACAGGTTTTGTAGGTTAGCATTTTGAATTTTGGGACCTATAAGAATCTGTAGAGCCTCAACAGGCCTAGACTTGACTTTCAGGTACCTTCTTTTTTGGGAACTAGGAAAAGACTGGAGGAGAAAAAAAAAAAAAATTCCGTTGTAAGGATTCTGGTACGTGTTCCACACAGACTTGAGTTCACAGAAGCTCTACTTGGGTCAAGGCCTCTGTCTTTTGACTTGGAAGAATATCTGGGAACCCTGAGTGAATCAAGGGTTGTTTGAACTTGAGTTTGTAACTTCTCTGAATGATGTTTAGCACCTACAGATCCCCGGTAATAAGAGTCGAGTTCTGGTAGAAAACTTGGGGGGGGGGGGTGCGCCATGCAAGAGCTACGGCTGCTTCCTGCTAGGTCCATGGGGATGTGATCCTGAAGGCCTACTAGGGGCTGACTAGCACTGTCTAGGCCACTAGTGCGGTCTTTGGCTCCTTTCTCCAAGAGGTTTGTCTAGGCTTAGACTGGGGGGGGGGGGTTGGAAAAGACCAATGTTTGGAAGGATATTTTTGGCTGAATCAAGGGGGAGGGGTTGGACCTGAAGGAAGTTCTTGACCGTTTGTATGGACTTGGTCTTATCCTTCAGTCTTAGGACCCAAAAGAAAATCTTTGTCAAAGGGGGAATCTAGGAGACTGGATTTGACATGCTCAGGAAAGGACTGCTCCCTCAGCCAGGCAGGTCCTTCTAATAACGGATCCTGTGGCTGCTGCCCTGCTGGAGGCTTTCAAGGCATCATAGCCACAGTGCAGAGCATGTTTAGCAGCAGGAGTTAGATAGCTCCATTAATTCCTTGGAAAGAGTTCTTTTCAATCACCATCAGTTTTTTCTTTCATCTCTTCAAGAATGGTTTCCAGGCACTTCACCACATACAATGGTCAGTTCAAGGACCTCAAGATGAAGGCAGCCAAAGTGTAGACTTTTTTCTAAACCTGTCTAAGGCTTTTCTTTCCTTGTCGGTAGGCAAAGGGTTTTTGGAAGAGAGAGGTTTTGCTCTCTTACGGCATGGAATCACCATTTCAGGATTTACCACTGGGTTCTTAAAGGTGTTTGTGGGAATCTAAAACCCTGCAAAATCTATCAGACCTTTGAGGGGCAGGGGTCAGAGAATCTGGTTGCAAAGAAGAATTTAGGAAGACATCATCTACCACCTCCAAGACTGGGAAACTGCAAGGGGGTTTATGCTCATGGAGATTAAAAAGATTCCCTAATCCTCTTCTTCCCATTTGAAGAGCTCCCTCAGGGCATGCAATGTCTCACCAAAGGAAATATCCTTTGGAGGGTGGGGGGTGGGATGGGGAGGCTGAGGCAAGGTCTTACTTAAGAGTCAGAATACCCAGAGGAAAACATAGCTGCACCCTCCTCAAGGGTGGATTCAACATGATCAAAATCATCATCTGAGTTAAAAAAAAAAAAAAAAAAAAAAAAAGTCAGAAAATTCCTCTGGGTGGGGTATCCCTCTCTTTTAATAGGAGATGTTTCAAGGGGAAGGAGGTATCTGGATCTGACCAAAGAAATCAAATCATTCTCCCAACCTCACTAGGTCTTGTTAGTTAAGCCTAGGCTGAAGTAAGCTGGGTGTAGCTTTTTTGTGAATAGCCTTAGGTTTTGGCCCAGGGCTGACCTCTGCACTAGTACCTGGACAAACCGACTCCCGGGAGCATTAGGCTGAGGCAATCCCTGATGATGTGAAGAGCAGTCATTGGAAGTCAGAGCCTGTTAAGTGGCCCTGGCCCAACCAACAAGCCAGGTTCTTCAGCTTGTAAGGAAGTAGTGGGACCCAGAGGCAAACTGGACTCTAAACAGTTCACAATAGAGGCCTATGCCATCACCTCAGTCATTGGAGGGGCCTCACCTTCAACAATCACAAGCCTAGGAGGACTGGCTGATAGCAAACAATCATCATCTTAGGTCCTAAATCTGAAGTACTTTTCCTTTTTTGCCTAGGAAGCTCTATATCAGCTCGACTGGCAGATGACATGACACGCAAATGTCCTGATGAGTCAAGTGAAATGTTTGGCTAGAATCTCAGCCCTAGACCTGACAGTTCTGCCAATAAAGCGAACTGAAAAATGACAAACACTGTGTTCTGGCCCCAAACAAGTCACACAAAAAGAATAAAAGCCCCAGTGTTCCATCGGTTTGCCACAGTGGAGACAATTAACTTTCTCTGATATTAGTCAAAAGGCATATGAAAAATCCCCCAATGGGGTACTTAGCTTTAGATGTCTTTTTTTCTCTGGTGCAGACCAAATGATGCACTGACTAGCACTCAGCTTCAGGCTCCAATGGCAAGAAAGAAATGGGATCATGGTGCTGGCTGACTCCTTTTATACTCAAAGCAGTGAGACAGGGAGCCTGCCAGCTTCAGGAGAAGCTAAAAAATATTCTGTGGTAGTTGGGCCAGCCAAGGGTTTCCACAACTGGAACTCTCATAAGTCAGGAGTTCAACAGTGAAACAAGAAAAGTTGCTCAACAGAACTCATCAAAACAGCTGACGTCTGGGTAGATAACCAATGTTGCAACTGTATCCCTTACTCCACGGACTTGTCTAAAAGTAGGAAATCCAACTTCTGGACTAACTTGGATCCAAAGCTTTCTCTGGCTATCCCCTTCATGCTTAGACCATGCCTGACTACAGTTCACACTAGAGAGCGGAAGCTAGAACGTTTCACTTCCTTTTGGCAGAAAAGTGCTCACTAATACAAAAGTGGCAGGGCTGCTGAGGAACCCCCTAGACTCCTTTGTCTAAGGCTCACAAGAGCTAAAGTTCCAGCAAGCACACCAAAGGAACAGAGCAGCTCAAACCAATAATAATTCCCCAACTGTAGTGCAATCTCAGAGTTGGTATATATACTTGGGGGGGCAGTCCCACTCCTGGGTGTGGGTTTGATGTACTCCAGTGTGTATTACAGGGAAATGTTGGCCAACTAGTTACTTTCTCTTTGTAACATGTTTGCTGAAGTGAGACTAGCCTACAAAAGGTTAGCAGCAGAGATGGACTTACCCAGGACTTCGCCCTTGTTTAGTATCACTTGCAAGGAATAAACCCTTGAGAAAAGTACGGTTATGGAGCCAGTGGTGCAACTAGGTGCCAACTATCCAGGAAAGGGGGTAAACTTGACGCACTGGAGCTGAAAATGGGTCACTACTATGGATATGCACTTTCTGGACACCCTGGGAGTGGAGGTTAGATTGAAGGGAAAAGTCACGAAAAGATGACTGAATCCACTACATAGCAGCAAGAAACTTTTGGGATCACCCAGATATATCGATATGAACAGAAACAGCCAAAAGATCCAAAGAATACAACCAGCCTCCTTGTGACAATCAAAAAAATAAAAATGGGCGACTATGTGAAAGTATTTTCTTGAGAGCAGCAACTTAAACTGTTTACCTCAAGAATATATGTCTGAGGTCTCTTGCATTCTCTGGTATAAATCATCTGGAACCATATCACATTCATTGATGTGACAACTGGACTTCTCTTGACCCATCTGGCTACCTCTATCGCTCACCTGGGAAAGGGGACTGCTCAGTGAGACCCTTTTCAGAACAACACAGACTACAAGGGCAATTATACACGGGTGCAATTAATTTTGTCAAATGTTCATTTATTCGACAGAATGAAATGCAGGCTCTTCTGTGCCAGTCTGTTTTGTTGATCACCTGTTTTGCCAGGTGTTGTCAGGTAAGTGGACATATATAGTGCTGTGTGTGAGTTTCAGCCTGTCTTCTTTAGTGGTAGTGCTCCAGAAAGTTTTTTTTTTTTTAAGGTAAGATGTAGGGGGGCTAGGGTAGCATGCATTAAAGGTGATGTGGGGGCCACCACAGGATTGACAATGTACTTGAAACAGCTTGTGACCCCAGCTTCTGGGGCATCAATCTTGCTGGGATATGCCAGAGAAGGTACATTGATGGCCAGCGGGACTTTCAACAGCCCTGGTTCCTGCACCAAGAAACATGTCTGATGTTGGCTTCTCTGCATTACAGTAAACAAATGCTGTGAAGGATAACAACACTTCACCACAGCTATAATGGTCTGCCTTTTTTATTCCACGTTCAAATGCTCATCTTTCTCAGACCAAGATAACACACACTGAAGTGACCGTCAGTGAAGGTCATTCCAGTGTCATTGCTGAAAGCTGTAGGACACATCCAAAACTACAAATACATTACTATCCTACAATCAGCTGTTCAGACAGCTCAATCCTATGCAGTGTTACACACTACCTACCTAGTTCTGGACCATGAAGTTCTAAAAGGAACAAAAGTAGATGTCTGCAACTGAAATCTCTAAAGCAAATCTTAAGCAATCCAACTGCAGATGGTATACTTGGGGGTGCAAGGAGGCAGGATTCCCCCAGCAAAAACAAAGCTGTAAGTTCTGTGCTTGTATCAAGTACTCCTCAGCATGTCTTGCTTATCTGGTCATCTTTTTGTAAAGAGGTCACAGTATCTTGATTCTTCTGTGTCCTACTTGTGGCATCTTACAGAATACCCAAGACAGGCATCAGACAGATGGACTGCTGGGTGAAAGTACAACTGTGTAAGAACCTACCATAAAAGTAGATGTCTTGCTAATCACTGCTGCAGTATTCCTGACGTGGGCTGTCACCGCTAATGTCCTGCCAGGGTACCAAAGATTTACCTTCCCTAGGTTGCAAGTCTGCCATAAGACTTCAGCTTGGATGCATTAGGGTATTAAGGCAGATACACGAGCATGGATCCTCAGGCAATTGCCACGCTAGCGCCTTGAAAACTACAGAGAGAGAGGAGACTGGTCAGTTAGGAGGGTTGTAGCTCAAACTGGTAAGAAGTCTCACTCATATCTATTTAAGAGAGCAAAGGCTAGAACAGAGCGGGAGAGAACTAAATATGGAAGTAAGAGAAAAGGGATGGAGGGGGAGGGATGAAATACTGCAACAGTGATCAGTACATCTACTGTTATGGCAAGTTCTTAAATAACTGTACTATGTCCTGATTGAAATCACTGTTGCAGTACTCCAGACATATGGGTGATTCCCAGAACTGATGGAATAAGGAAGGGTGCTTGGCTATTAGGAACTGTCCAGCAGTCCAGAGAGGACTGACCTAGAAAAGGCTGCTTTGGACCTAGAGAAAGCATCAATTTCGTAGTGTTTGGAAAAGGTGTATACAGAGGACTAAGTGGCTGCCTCCAAGATAGACCTGGAGTCTAACCCTTTGTGAAAAGCAACTGAGGAAGTGACTTCCCTAGTGAAATGTGCTTTAGGACAGGAAGATAAGGTCTTGACATCGTGGGAGTAGCAAAAAGAAATGGCCTTTGAAATCCAAGCTGCAATAGTTTGTTTGGAGACTGGATGTCCTACCTTACAGGTCCATAAAGGATACAAACAGTTGGTCAGTCTTTCTGAAGGACTTAGTTTTGTCCAGGTAAAATCTGAGTTGTCTGTGAATGTCTACAGAATATAAGATTCTTTTCCCCCCTATTTTGGGGAGTGGGATGAAGGTCGGAAGATAATTCACAGCTTGTTCACTACTTTAGGCACGAAGGATGGGTTAAAGCCCCGAGAGTCACCCTGTCTCTGTGAAAAACGAGAAAAGGGGGAATGACCACCAGAGTTTGTAGGTAAGACATCTTTCTGGCAGAGGAGAAGCACAAAAGGAGGATGGTTTACAAGTACATAAATAAAATAAAACAAAAATAAAATTATATAACTGACTTACAGAACAAGGCTAAAATGAGTCAAGAAGAGATGGGTTTCCAGTGGAGGGGGGTAAAATGCAGAACTCCCAAGGAAAAGCTTGACCTCTGGCTTAGCCATAAGTGGAGGGCTAAAGAGGGAGGCAGGCAATGATAGCAGACAAATTAACTTTTATAGACAAGTAGGCTAAGCCTGATCAAAGAAGCTTGTGAAGTATTGCAGTACCAAGGAAACCTGCGCTAAGAGTGAATCCTGACTATGCTTGCAGCACCAGTAGGAAAACAGTGTAAGATTTTCTAGTAGTAGGTCTCCTAGCTTGTTGTAGGACATGCACAGCCTCTTCAGAGAAGAGGAGTCTTTGAGGGAATAAAATTCAATCATCCACAGGTGTAGATCAGAGTGTAGCGTGTGTGTGCTGTGTCTAAGAAGCATGCGAGTCTGTGCATGCACATATAAATTCCAGACAAGTCCAATCCATAATGCCATTTTGTAGAAGCAGCCAGTGAGTGAGCATGTATGATCGAAGCAGTTAGTTTGCATACAAGTTACTTAGTCACAGTAAAATAAGCCTTTACCGTGATGTGTTTGTATAGAATAAAGCTGAATAAACAGAGCCCACAAAGACTCATTTATTCATGTAACATGAAAGCGACATGATGTCAGAACAGGGATGGAAATGAGAAGAACATTTGCAGCCAATAGATGTAAAGACAACAGCGAAGACAAAATAGAGAGAAAACGGTGCAAAAACCAGAAAGAATGAAAGGTAATGAAAAGCAATATGAATTATTTACTCGATGCAAAGAGGCAAAAAAAGGCATTACAAGGGCATAAACTGCATTATCAAGCAAGTGGAAAGCATAAAAAAGTTTAACTAAAGAAAACGTTTAAGATAAAAGTACTTGATGAAACGAGCATGTTTAAGGAAGAATTGGGCATGTTTAGAGTAAAACAAGCCAAAAAGTATGCTGGGCAAAGAAAAGAAAGGACTCAAACGAACAAAAAGAATATAATAAATGAAAGAAAAGAGCAGTAAGTAAAATAAAGAAAGGTGACTGCTATGTTTGCGCAAAGTGCTGTGTTTGGGCATAACTACAACTTCGTATTGTATCAAAGGTGTAATTAAAGTTAATCAAAGGATCTCAGAATGTGTAAAAGTGCTTACAATGTGTGCTCATTACTGTGCATGTATTTCAAAGAGTTCACTGTATGTAAAGTGCAATTATCTCGTGTAATTCAGTCAAAGCATGGTTATTTAAAGAAAGTTCTTGTGCTGGGTGTGTCTGTTCGCAAAGTGCCACCATTACATAGTACCTTTTCTACTGTAAGGAGTTGGCTAGCAAGATGCTGTCATTTTGGGGACATTTCAGTATATTGGATCTAGTCATTTTAAAAAAGTGCAGATACGTCAAAAGGCAATGAATTTGGGCAACAAAAGTCTTACTATTTGCATTGTACAGTTGCTTGATGAGTTCTTGCATTAAAGAAAGGTGTTTTACAAAAGATTACAAGAGTATCACAGTGCTCATGAATTGCTCAGATGCACTGCAAAGTTCTCAAATGTATCTTAAAGTGCCTACTTTAAGTGAAGGTGCATGACTATAGCATGCCTGCCTTTATCGATAAAATTTCAAGCGATTACTTCAGCATTTCTGCCTTTATCGATTTCGCATGCATAGTGAATGTTGATCAATGACTAGCATTTTTGCTTTACCAATTCTGAAAGCTGATGATTTTAGCATTTCTGCCTTTACCTATCGAGAATTGCATAAAACATTTCAAAGTCCAAGAAACTATTCTGTTAAGCTCCATAAAGCATTAAAAAGTTTCATAAAGCATTGAAAAAATCTAAAAAGTTATTTTGCAAAGTACAATAAAGTATAGAGAAACTTAAAAGCTATTTCGCAAAGCATATTGAAGCAGTGAGAAATCTGAAAAGTTATTTCACACAGTGCAATAAAGCATCGATAAGCCCGAGAAGTTTATTTTGCAAAGTTCAGTTAACTGAAAGCACTACATGCTTATTCATTCACACAATTCCAATAAGCTTAGAGAAAGTACAGGTACAGGGCACAAAAGCATTGACCAAATTGTGTTTATTCCAATTACTTATGCGTGTGTGTGTGTGTGTGTGTGTGTGTGTGTGTGTGTGTGTGTGTGTGTGTGTCTGTACAATTGTATACATTTGCAAGACCCTTCGCTGGTATGTGTTAAATATGGCAAACTGATTTCAAAAACCTCAACCACTTGTGTTTGATCAGCGAACTGGAGAATAACTGAACAGGAGTATGATATTTTTATACAAGCAGCTTATGCAGCTAGAGGAGCATGCACAAGGGCATTCATTTTGCCAAATCTAGCAGGATCTGAGGCTATAGAAAGAGAGCGTTCGTTTGTATATGCACCAGCAGTATGTGAAGGTGAGGGTGCAGATCCCCATATTGTTGTGCAAGCTGAATCCAGAGGACCCAGAGTGTTTATAAAGTGTAAGTTCAGAGAAATGTGCAACCCACAGACAAACTTTACATTAGAGAGGCATTTGTTTTACACAAGAAATCAGAAACCAGGGGAAATGTGCAGTTGCCAAGTTTGCCACAGATCCCATTACTGCCTTGCCCTCAAGCAACTAAATTGGCTTGAGCTACCTCAGCTACTCCTACTCAACCAACTCTTAATAGCTCACAAGTTCTACTACCTTCCAGAAAAAACCCAGCCCTTCAGCACTTAATACATCACTATACCACCACTAGAGTCTTAAGATCCAATAATCAAAACCTAATCAGCGTCATCGAGCATAAAAATGAAGCTGGGAAATCTCTCTTTGCCTGCTCCATTGCCAACATCTTGAACTCACTCCCAATCCAGTTAACTTCCGTCACCTCCCATTTCCAATTAAAAAAAAAAAACTCCTAAAAACCCATTACTTAAATAACTGGCTTTGCTCGGGCTACTCCTCAGGTTAATCCATACTCTGCACTGTTGCTAGGAATCCATCATGATCCAACTATTCCAATGATAAGTCCTTTACAGAGCCATTAGACCTGTTTATCTAATATAAAGTTCTGAACAGAACGAGCAACCTTCTACTGAAAAAAATAAAAAGTTACTCAAGCTTTTCTTTATGCATCATTCACTATTGCAACTACTTAGAAATTGTCAATGCTTGCTTATGTATGTCTATTTGTATTCTTGGATGTATTCATTGTTAGTGTTATGTGGAGCTTTTTTCCCTGGGCCTCCGCTGAAAATGGACCTGTGTCCAGTCAGACATCCCCGGTTAACAAATGTAAAATAAAACAAAACAAAAATAAAATTATATAACCGACTTAAAGAACAAGGCTAAAATGTGTCGGTTTGGTGACTTGAAAGATGAGCTGATAAAGCATAGACTTGTATGTGGTATTAATAGCGCTGCAGTGAGAAAGATTTTGCTTCGTGACAGTGATACGACATTGGGCAAAGCAATAGAGATTTGTCAGATCCATGAGGTGACAGAAAGGCATACAAGCATGCTTACAAGTGTCAAAAACATGGTTTCAGTAAACTCCAGAGCAAACGTAGACAGTATGCCACACGTTGCAAGCAGAAACAGGCCTAAGCAAAAGGCAGCCACAGGATTTCCAAAGAGGGTGCAAAGCTTTCCAGAGTTCCAGGAAAAGTGCAAGCTCCACCAGCTCAGTGCAACACACGTGAGTCAGCAAAACCAAAGTCTAGCTTTATTTTTAACTGTTGCAATTGTGGTGCAAATCATGAGTCTAAAAGAGAGAAGTGTTTAGCATATGGTCAGCAATGCCATAAGTGTAAGAAATGGTACCACTTTCAAAAATTTTGCAAATAAAGTAAGCTTCACACAACTGTAAAGAAAGGTTACACAAGAACGCAAGTTGATCATGTAGAGCCAAAACAGCTTTTTACATCGATGGTGTATCAGTACTGGGAAGAAGAGTTGATGCAGTAAACTTACTGACAAGGAGCTAAGTGTTTTTCACGATTCTAATCAATGGGAAATCTAGAGAGATCAGAGTCGACACTGGATCTAAGTGCAATGTTATATCAGCAAACACATTTTCAAAGCTGAGAACCAATGAACAATTCAATGTAACCAGCAGTGTTAACTCCATACTTGTTGCGTATGGAGGTGAAGAAATTCAAACCAAAGGTTCAGTAATACTTTCATGTTATTTGGCTGAGAACTGTTGCAACTTATTTTTCTACATAGTCTGATAACCGGTGCAGTCTTTACTAGGTCTCTACTAGGTCTCAAAGACAGTTTGAGAATGAATCTGCTTTCTTTTGTTAAAGTTGTTCATCATGTGAGTGCAGTTCCAAGTTCAAGTTTTTCGGAAGCCATTTTTGGAGTATGCTGAAGTTTTTGATGAAATTGGGCAAACTTCCAGTTGTGTATTCTATGAAGTTAGATCCAGAGGTCACTCCAGTGGTTAAACCAGTAAGAACAGTTCTAACAGCAATGTAAGATAAAGTCAAAGCTCAGTTAGATAAGATATTGCAGCAAGGTTCGATTTGTCCAGTCACAGAAACTACTGAAATGGTTCTAGAGTTAAAAAGGGCACAGAACCAGCAATGGGGGACGTCGTGGTCTGGGCCTAAACAAGCGACACACTATGAATGGAAGTCTCGGTGTGGAAATCTGCTGTCCACAGGCGAGATAATTGTTAACGTTTTCAGACATCGGTTAGTGCAAGAAAAAAGGATTCCCAATGGGTTACTTAGCTTTAGACGTTTTCAGCTGTAATTCGAACTCTGGTAGCAACCGACCGGCACACTTGCCAACTGCTTCTGCTACATGCTCCATTGCAAGAAAGACTGATGTGCTGCCTTGCTTTATAGCACTGACGCCCTGACGTCAGTCAGCAAGCGACAGCAGCCAATGCAGAAAAACAGTGACTCTGGTATTTGGGCCGGTAGAGGGCTACCACAACAGGGATAACCCACAGGTGAGGACTGCAACAGTGAAACACTAAGAACATTTAATGTTGCCTCAGCCAGAATGGAGACTGTAGAGCATGGATGTCTCCTCCTGTGCTCTGAGAATAATTTTTGGAAGGAGTGGGAGAAGAGGCATACATGAACTTCCAAGTCTACTTGAGAAATAGTATTTGTCCTCCATGCTGTGCGATAAGGGTCCCTGGTGCAGAACAGGGGGAGTTGATGGCTGCTTGGCAAAGCAAAGAGGTCTACTTCAGGAGTGCCACACTGAAGTGTGATGTTGAGGAAGACTGTTCTGTTCAAAGTCCATTCATTAGAGTCCTCCAGGGAGCAACTTAAAGAGTCTTGACACATTGTCCTGAAAGAGGATGTGTGTGTCTGTCAGTTTGATGTTCTTTTATGTTGCCAAATTCCAAGCCTCTTGTGCTAACCTGCAAAGTTAGTAAGACCTGGTGCGCCTCCCTGTTTATGTACCACTTGACTGCAGTGTTTTCTATGGACATTTGCAGTGGTCCTGGTCTCCAAAGGTGGGCGAAAACCTGAAGAGCTGGCAGAAGAGCCCTCATTTCATTCAGGTTGACATGTTCTTTCATGAACTGGGGTTGCCATTTTCCTTGTACTTGGTGTGATCCTGTTTATACTCCCCATGCCTCATCCAAGGCATCAGTGTGAACCAGTTAAAGGAAGAGAAGGTGTGAAAGGTAATCCTGGGTTGAGGATGACCTGTCCCTTCCACCACAAAAGCTCTTTCTTGAGACAAGGGAGGAGGGGAATAAGGCTGTCCAAAGGGTGACAGTGGTTATACCACAGACTTCAGGTACCACTGAATTTTCCTCATGTGCAATGTATGGTTAGGGGCAACACAGAGATAGTGGTTTTGCAAAGAATCCCAAAGTTCTTAGCATCTCCTCTGAAGAGCAATGGGATGCATAGAAGATGTCTTGGAAGTCTCCTAAGGCAGGAAATTGTGCATTTTCTTTGTGTCCATCCTGCATCCAAGAAACACCAGGTCCTATGTAGGAACCATGTGTGATTTTTTTGAAGTTTACAGTGAAACCAAGACCTGTCAGAAGATGGAGGGTGAATTGAAGATGCTGAAGAATCATCTCTGGGGAAACTGCCTGGATAAGATCATCCAAGTAGGGGAAAATCTGAATTCATTGAGTACGGCACAAAGGTACTACAGGCACTAGGCACTTTGCAAACGCTCTTGGGGCTGTGGAAAGACCAAAAGGCAGAGCAGTAAACTGAAAATGTGAGGAGCCAGCGGAAAACCTGAGGAATTTCCTGCAAGGATGAATGGGAATGTGTTGGCAGTCATTCTTGAGATCTAATGACACACAAAGCCTGTGGGAGGATGAAAAGTAGAAGAGTCTGAAGAGAGCATTGTGAAAGCGGATACCTTCAGTAAGTGTTCAGAATGCAACTCCACTGCCTTTCTTTTCTTGGGACTAGGAAACTCCTGGAATAAATCCCCTTTCCCATGAATTCTTTTGGCACTTGCTTAATGGTACCCTGATTCAAGAGGTCTTGAATGGGAGTCAGAAGGGATATTCGGTTTAGAGAAAGTTGTGGCATGCCTTGCAGATGGAGAATATTTTCCCCAAGACATGAAGCCATCTGTAATGGAGAGAACCCACTTGTCTTTGATAATAGCTTTCCACTTTGCCAGGGAAAGTGACAGCCTTTGAGAAAGAGGGATAATGGGGAATAGCCTGGGGGAGGGATGCTGCAGGAGTATGGGTAGCCTCTCAGCTGGAGGTTCCCTTTGGGATTTTTCAAAGCATCTTTTCCTGGGCGTCTTCCTTTGTTTCTAGACTTTCCTAGGGTCCCTTTCTAATGAAAAAGGTAGATTTAGCTTGGTAGTTCCTATGGTACCTAGGAACTAAGGAGAGTAGGATGTGTCTGCAGTCTTCCATGGTCTTACATTGATCTTGGAGAGTTTTGAGCAGACTGGCCACTTGAGGGCCAAACTTGCCCAAGGGTGAATCCAGAATTTTTGATGTAAAGTCCTTGGGTATAAGCTGACGGCGAAGTCATGCATATATTTGCATGAGAGATCCCAAGGCAGTTTCATTAGAAGAAAAATCCACTGCACTGTAACTGCACTGAGTGCTGTGTCTGGCAATTTGAGTGGCCTGCAAATGTAAGCTCTGCATCTACTGCTTACAGTCTGCATAGGAGGCACAAGATAACTTTAAGGAGTTAAGAACAGAAACTTAATACTTTGGCATTTCAATCTGGTAAATAACTGCCCTAAAGGAAAGGGTAGCAGAGGAGAAAACTTTCTTAGCCCATCTATCCACAGCTTTGCTATCTTTATCAGTAGATAGGGCATAGGTCCTTCAAGCTTCTGCCCCAGTGCTAATCTGAAGAGAGAGATACTGTAGAAGGGTCAGCCACCACATGGTTCTTATACATATTAAAGTTCATCAAGGATTTTTAAAACCTGTCTGGTCTCTTAGGAGCCAGTTGCTGAGAATTGGGTGCAGAACAGGTGGACAAAAACAACCTGGAAAGCCTCAAGCACAGGTGTGACTGGAGAAGGGGGCAGGGGTACCAATCTCCAAGAGGATGTAATTACACTTTGGCAATCCACCCTGATCTCTGACGTTCAAAATTGTTTTGTCATGTTCTGCATAGTCTCCCCAAAAAAAGCAACATTTATTCTGTAGCAGTCTTGCTTAATCATTTGGACCCTTTTGGTAGTCTGGATCACTGTATCCTCTATGAATGTTTCATTGTTATTGTGGACTCTATTCTGCCATCTTAAATTGATTTGCTGACTTATTTGGGCATACATAGAGGGTAGCCTCAGGTCTGAATCCTTCAATGAAAGACATTTGCCCTGGAGAATGCAGCTAAGAGGAATAGTCCAGAAAATAGTCAGAGCCATAGTCCTGCTCCTCATCAGAGGAAGACAAAACAAGAGTAGGTTTAAGAAGAGTAGTAACCTGTAGCTGTGGAAACTAGGAGGAGGGAAGCATCAAAGACGTAACAGCTTTGAATAACCCTTGTGAGAAGTCCCTCCACTCCTCTCTAGCTACTGATGGGGAGGCCACACGTTTATTCTCCTTTTGTTTTTAGGTGCAACATCTGCCTGGATGAGACAAGGAGGTTACGAACCACGTCGGACCTTTATTAGAAAACCTGGGATTTCTTTTCAAACTAGAATGAGGGATACTGTGAGGTCCTTCTGAAATGATGAGATACAGTTCTGCAGATGTATTCGCACTCTACAAGAACTCAGAAACTCAGAGCCATACAGGCCTATGATGGGATCTTGGTAGTGGGCAACTGAGAAGTAGCCTGACAAACTGCAGCTTCTGAAACCTTAGCTGGTACACTGGAGTAAGAATTATTGAACTGCCAATCCGTTCAAGGCCACGTAAGTTTTTTTCTTTGGTGACAGAGGGATGTCTGATGAAGCTTAGTCAGCAATCTTGGATTGGGCCAACTGCTTAAGGTGCCGGGTCTCGAGAAAGGTGTTGAGAGTAGAAAGTCTAGACCCAAGGGTTTTTAGAACAAACAACTGACAGACGGTGCATATTTGTGATCGTGTTCAGGGCCTAGGCAAAAAAGACACTTGATATGCAAGTCTTTGTACGGAAATGGCCTAGCACACCACACTTTCCCCTCCTAGCTGACATCTATAAATTTAACAAAATATTAAAAGATAAAAATGAAGGTTCCTCAACGAGGCACTTAACTGGATAAACGAAAGGAGCAAAGGTACGTACTATCGACCAAACGAACAGTCCGACAGATGAACAGCGTGCATTCAGCTGGCAACAAGACAGTGAGGATGCACGCTCTTACAGTAGTTTTTATACCTCAATGCATACGAGCTGAGGTCATGCATTGGACATCTGACCTAGGGAAGACAAAGCTTTGGTACACTGCAACAGTGATTTCAGTCAGGGCATCTTGCATACCTCTCGAAACCTTCTAACCTTTAATTTCTCCAAGTCTTTTAGGTTTCTAATACCATGACGGGAACGGACTTCATTCCTAAGTCAAAGTACAATTAAAGTTCATTAAATTAGTATTGTTTCAATCTTTGATGTCAGCCAAAAGTGCTCTTCGCAGCACCCGCAATGTGCCCAGTAATGACTACTACTGCAATTCATATGGGGTTACATGTATTGGTAACCTATCTAAATACGATTGTATATTCTTTATAAGACCCCGTTGCTCCTAATACTATTGGAACTGTTTGGGTATCTTTCTTCCACATTGCTCATGTTTCTGCCTGCAGATCCTGATATTGAGTGATCCCATGTGATGTAAACTTCATTTTCTTTGATGTCATGTTTCCAGTGTTTTTCACTCACTTCAATACCATAATGTTTGCACAATCCCCAGTGGAACAGTCTTACCACATTATTATGCCTTTTAGTATACAGTCCTTCTCCCATTAGCATGCCACAACCAGCAATGAGGTGTGCAACTGTTTCCAATTTGGTTTTACAAAACCTACATTTGTCTGTTTCTCCCACATGTTCAATGGACTTTGTAAAGCAGCATGTACGCAGCCACTACCCTGGACAGTCAATATTAATGTTTCATCGCTTGGTTTGAATTCGCCTCTCCTTAACCATTCCTGCAGTCATTCCTGATCAACAGGAGGTTCTTCCAGAAGTTTTCTATACTTGCAATTATATTTATGTATTTTCCACATTTCTTGACTTCTCATCTGGTCCTTCCACCTTATATTCTTTCTTTTGTTTTTTGGCACATTCAGTTACTGCCCAATTTTTATCTACTTCTAGTTTGATTTTCATTCCTGCTTGACACCAATATGTTTTTGCTAGATTAAGCAGAGAAGTCATCTTAGATTTATTCTTATGTTTCAAAACTTTCACTATTGTTTGGGTCTTGTGAGGTCAGCAGATACGTATGGAGTCCCACAATTGCAGATCTATAGATGTAATCAATTACAAGGAGGCTCATCCCTCCTTCGGAATGGGGAATATATAATCTTGGTATGCACTGATTTTTATAAATTATTTGGTGAACATGAAGCATCATTGTTTTCTTATCTGATCTATCCAACCCATTTGGGGGCCAGTCAATCACTCCAAAACTAAGTTAGGGCAGGAAGAGCAAATTGGTTTATAGCTTGGATTTTGTTCCTAGATGTCAACGCTGTTTTCAGGATTAATTTAAGTCTTCGAAAGTGTTCCTTACTAAGTTTTATTTGCATTTGTTCATGTTTTATTGTTGCACCTTCATCAATTCCCAAATATTTATATATTCCCTCTTGCTCAAGTTCTTTTATATCACATTTTTGCCCCAAACTGATGTTTTCCTGGCACTGTTTTCCTGCACCTTTAAAGGTTGCTTTTGCATATTCTAACTTTCTCTGTGGGGAAGGCAATGGTTCTGTAGCCCTTCCTCCTTTTTCACTGTACTGGTGGCAGCATTTCTCCAAATTTAGGACTTTCAAGAGGAAGTGGAGAAGTACCTGCAGTATAGTGCATGTCAAGACATTTAGAACCATCAGTCTCGGTGGTACAGTGGTAGCGTTGTTGCCTCGCAGCAAGAGGTTCTCTTGTTCGATTCTCGGCTGGAGTGCCTTCTGTGTGGAGTCTGCATGTCCTTCCCACGGTTGAGTGGCCTCCGAAAGACATGCGTGAATGGGCGTGCCTTCGCTGAAGGTTGGGCGTCAGGCTGGCAACTCGGCACCGTAAAAATCTACTGCCAATCATTAGCAGACCGGAGTTCCGCTGTGGCGACCCCTAACCGGGAAAAGCCGGAAAGACAAACAATACTGTCCTCAGAAAAATGCCAATATTTCCATTTACTGAAGGTAAACCTTACCACGGAATAACCAGCAAACAAAAATAAAATGCCCTCTGGTGCACAGCCCCCCCCCCCAAAAAAAAAACAAAACAATCTACAATAATGTTAATATCCACAACTGGCATTCCTACAGCATGGCAGCCCCAATGAACCAGGATGCCTGCTTTTGAAATGGAATCAACTTTCAGTACATTGTCCTGACAATGCACAGCCTATTTTAATTTCATAACTAATCCCACATTATCTTAATAAACTAGGACTTAAATAAGCTTGCACTTTTACAGTCTACTGGATAAGATTTTGTGAATAGTACCATACATGTTAAACTACAGGTTTCCCAATTTGTGTGTGTGGTATGGAATGCAGACACAGAAAACCATCTGCCAAAATCCGTGAGAAGTTAAGTTTAAAAAAATATGTGAGCGCTTTCCCTTCTTTTGATTCCAAAGCAAGGATATGAAACTTTTATAAAGTACAGGTATGTTTCTGGTATCTAAGAAATACTGTAACCATACTACAGGGAGAAAGAAACTAAAGGATGATTTAAATATAGGACAGGGTGAACTCTTCCTTTAAAATGCATTTGTATTCACAACATATCATACCAAATGTAATGCAACAAAAACTGATTTCTCTTCTAAATACAAATCAATAGTATCCAGCACAAACCAGCATACAGCTCAGTATCCACTTACAACACAAAACATTACCTTCTTGCAAAGTTATGTGGCTTGGGTTCAAATCATGGTAAACATTCAAATAAATCCCAAATGACGGCAACATTTAATCAGTTTGTCAGCAACGGATGCTGTAACATATGCATATTCCAGAATCCACAATTCTTACATAAACTGGTCAAGATTATCACTTTACAGTTGCATTATTTGTACCTGGTTTGCAAGTCCATGGAGAGGTCCAGCCAAGCCATTCATTGCTGCAGAAAAAGCCAAGTAGGGGTCAGACAGAGCACTACCAACCAGATGACTTGCATGTGCGCTAACATTTCCACCCTCATGGTCACTAGAATGGGAAAACAACAAATGAAAAAGCTTTATAAATGAGAAACTGTACAAATCTACCAAAAATAACTGCTTCCAACTTCAAGATAATTAGGTGCTTATTCACTAAGGACCACTACATAATAAAATTAATCAAAGTATCAACAATACACAGAGTAAAACAGAATAACAACTTATGAGAACACCAAAAATTGATCAGACTGATTTTGCATTTAGTGACAACCTAACAGGAAGTAGGGGGAGCATCTGAAGCAGGCCACAGTAGTATAATCCAGAACCACCAAAGTAGCAGATTCTAAAGGTCTGGGGCCTGATACACAAATGATAATACTTCATATCCTTACAGCCACATGCAAGGAACTACTAACAGCCCTAATGTGGCAAAGTACAAAGTATAAGGCAGGCAACAAAGAACAATCAATGCCTTAAATTAGGAGGGAACAGAGCCATGCAGGAAGAGCAAGAAAAAAAATTCAACTAATATATTTATTAGAGAAGAATCTCAATGCAACTTCCAACAATTTGGGAACATACTGTAGCAAAACGTACCAGTAAGCAACCAGGATGGAAAGTTTTATACCAGCTGCGATCAATTGATCTTGTTGAAAGGAATCCCAAGGAAAGTTACAGTATGGCAGCTGAACTGTGAGGAGACTGCATTATAAATGGTTATCAAAAGATTCAGAGGTGGTAAAAGGTATGTAATTTTAGCAGCGGTCCTTAAATGAATGCAAGATAACTTCACCAATGCTTACACCTTGTCAAGAAATGTCAGATCACAAGGGATACAGTTATACATGTTTTGACAGTACATCCAGCTTATGTACATAAGGAATATAAATAAACCAAGTCCACAAAAACTTGGTTGTGTATTATATATACTTACTATAAATGACGGATAAAAAAGCAGAATTCTCTCTCAGGGTCGCATGTATAGCCAAAGACTCTGTCTTGAACTTAATCTACTACTTCTAAGCAGTTGACTTACAGCCTTTAAGTCATCCTGTGACAGAATACACACAAAACATGTTCCTGAGGAAAGGAAAGATACTGCTCGATGTCATCTGTGTGACAATGATACATTTATCTCCTTTTATTTCTAATAGTTTGCATGATCTGGCCAAGATCTTCCTTTCTGCACCCACTGGACCTATTTATTCCTCCTCTGAGGTGAGAGACCCATTAAATCCCCTGGACAGAGTGAGAGCCGAATCAAAGCATCTTATCCTTTCTGAGTTGGGTCTTGGAGACTACGTCAATCTGCTGTGCATGTGCCTCTCCCACTCCTTTACAAAACTCCCACACGGCAGGCAGCAGTGACTTTCACCATCTCTGCCCAAAGGGACTATTATGTACCTAGAACCACACATGTATCACCAATGTGGTGTACTACTGTGCAGTATGGAGTCACACCAGTCCTCAGAACTGCAGGTATACAGCTAAACTTTGCAGTGTCGGCCAAGCAGTGGGCTGGATTGCCTTCTTCACCCTGGATGGACAAGCCGGCATTGAGTGCACATTTTTATTTTCTCCCCAATAAACGCCTTCAGCAACTATCCCCAATAAATGCCTTCAGCAACTATGCCACTAACTGAATCTGGTTTGTCTGGAGTGCAGCCAAGGCTTTATCTTTCCAAGCCTTGAAACGGAGCCCAGAATTCTCTCATTCTAATTTGATCTCCAAAGGTAGTATAAACACCATGAATGATAAAACATACAACAAGAAGGATTCAGGCCTGAGGCTACCCCCTCTGTGTATACCCAGAGAAGTCAGCAAATCAATTTAAGATCGTAGAATAGAGTCCACAATAAGAATGAAACACTGAAGAGGATACAGTGATCCAGAGTAGCAAGAGAAGAGCAACACAGAATAAAATTGCTAACCTCTGCCCAAGAAAAGATCTCTAACTACCCTAATGAAAGCAAATCTCAGTACTGTCAGGTGTGAAACCAGACTAAGGGAGATTAAGGAGTTCATGAACTGTCAAGATGGGATACGAAGTGCACAAATGTAACATTACTGATAAGCTTACCCATGACTGGTATCAGGATTACTGGGTCTAAAACTGGTTTCTTGAGAACCAGTGTCTTTTTTTTTTTTTTTTTGAAGATATGTAAGAATCCCAGAACTCTGACACCAAAGTCTGATAAATGCTTCCAGAACACTCGCTACCACAACCAACCTCAAAAGAGAGAGATCAAAGTTGGCAGGTAGATGGGCACATAACAGTTACCACAGACAAAAACTCACTGTAAATGGGGAACATAAAACAAATGCACCACAAGAAAAGACACTGACAGTGTTAATCAAGTAGCAGTCCATGGAATGTTAATAATAATAATAATAATAATAATAATAAAAGGCAGATTAAATTTAATAGTGATGACCTTTACAGTGGAATACCAAGCAGCCATCTCACACTGTTGTGATGTAAAGACCTTATTACTGGTTTGTTTGGACCACAAAACCTATTCACCATTTGAAACAGCACTGTCAACCAGCCACTACAGAGATCTCTCCGGACAGAATCTATCTTCATATGAGAGATTATAGACCAGTAATGAGCATAATACATACCCAGTTCAAGTCTGTCACACAGGATCCACACAGCACTAATGATGTTCCAACCTTCATCCCACACATTTCACAGTATGAAACTTTGCACTGAACATAGACCTACTGAAGGGAGTGGGACTTGCATAAAATAGGGTGAGAAGTCCCAGAGGTCAGGGACTTAATTACAGGCAAGCAGCAGCTAGAATACCTGGAGTGCTACCCAGCTGAGTGCATAGGAATAAAGTCCTATGACCCAGATAAACGTCTGAAGTGCATTTTACATGCTGGAACAACTTGGTAGGGAAGTGCAGGACTGAGCAGCCAATGCTCTGTCCTGGGGGATGGGGCAGTGGTTTCACCACACAGTACCAGAGGGCTGCAGGAGGCAAATTTACAGGCTGTAACTGGGAGTGTGGGATTGGCTTACCAAGCCAGAGACTGCAGTCCTCATGAGCATATGCTGGGGGCACTCACCTGCACAGAATGGGAACAGTAGGCCCTTGCCATGACACAGATGCCCATGTCACCCCACCATGGGGTGGGTAGGTTACAGCCTTAATTAGAACATTCTCACTTTTCAAATCACAAGCTAGGAGTGACAACAAAAGCACTTCTATAGCTCACACACCTATCACATCTATCCTGGGGAATCCCCAATGATGGATAAAAAATAGACTCAAAACTGAATGAAGTGGGATGATAGATATCAGACAGAGAAGGAAAAATGACAACATTTAAAAATCAGGGCTGACAACATTGCTCTCTATAAGGAGATAATGAAGAGTCATTGAAAACAGACCAACTGAAATTTTGAAACTAAGAAAAGTGTAGCACTATCAGCTCAGGATCTGACAGGATTAATAAAAAGCAGTCCAAAACAAAGCAGATGGCCCAAGAAACTTGTCTTACCATCAAGCTGAAGGCTGTTGTGCCCAGCTGGAATATCAAGTCAAGAGTATTTCCTAAAATAGGTTGCAGAGGTAAGCACATGAACATACCTGAATGCTGTCAAAACACACAGGAATTCTTTAGCAAGGACCACAGAGTCCTCATTGACCCATACGCTGAATCCATCCCAAACCAAATGGTTTTGATGACAGCATAAAAATTGAGAAAACTGTAAGAAAATCCTCACTGTAATAGAGCAGTAAGTAGAGAAGGAAAAACTTAGTTTGTTCCTGCACACAAGATATACACAACAGCTGACTCTCTGAATGATAACCCGGGTAACCTACAAATTTGGTCTCAAAGAGCTACACCCTTCCATCAGTCTCACCACTCCTAAGGTACTGAATAACAGAATCCTGTGGCTTGCATATCACATATATCCTATCTTGTTCCTCAAAAGGGCTTTCTGCAATGAGTGGTGACTGAGATTTCATTTTCCCAATGACTCTCCCATGGCACAAAGCCTTGACTTATCTTTCTTCTGTGACCATGTGCAAGCATGCCCTTTTCTAGCACATTCAGTAATATCACTAGATCAAGAAGGATGCAGAAAACCCATAATCCTTAGGTCTCTGTTACTCATTCGCCAACAGTAAGACATGACAAGGATAAAAAATTAAACTTGTCAGATTTACTGGGATATGCAAAGTACTTGAAGGGGCAAGTCCAAAAACAGGGTGGATAGCAAGTAACACAAGATGAGCTCAAAGATAAACTGATACGGTGCATGCTCTCATTCTGTTACTTCTTATTGCAAAAGCACCTCCTAAGGAGAAAGAGGAACACTAGCCCAAAGGTACGACATCAGAAGGTACAGTCCCCAATAACTATGGTATGAAAGGATGCCAAACTCCTGGATTCATGGTCAAAGCAGTAGTGCTTACTAAAGATATGAACCAATAACCAAAGGACCACTGCACAGAAGTCCAAAATGGGAAAAATGTTGAAACAAGCATCACTGACAGAACGGCCCTTGCACAAGCACTGGAACAAGGAACAGTTAACTGCTCTAATGACAGAATAAATAAAATAAAATAGAAAAATAAATCAACAAACGTTATGTACTTACTATAATAATAGATCTGTGTTGCCTGCTTCTGTCCTTCCTCAATGGATTGGTCTTCGGATAAGACCTCTGATCAGTCTTTGGCCACTCAAGACATTGGATCCTAAGCTCAGGCTCCTTCCCCTACCCATAACCCCCAGCAAAGTCCAGCATTACCCTCGGACTGAGTATACCCAAGTAAACAGACAACCAAATAATAGTAATGCTAACACCAACAGTAATAATAATAATAATAATAATAATAATAATAATAATAATAATAATAATAATAATAATAATATAAAGAATTATGACAAGGTTATATGAATGCTCAAAAGCTGACATGAGGTTAAAAAGCGAACTTGAAAGGCCTTCAGAATAGGTCTGGGTAAACCAGAATAAAGAAACAATGAAATCCATAATCAAGTGTGGAATAGGAGGAAGGGACATTGAGGAAGGAAGTATGCAAACACAGATCTATCATTATGATAAATGCTTAACTTTCATATCTGATATTGTCTTTTCTGTCTGTTCCTCAACAGATGAGACAGAGTTCCCAGCTAACAATGGTTGGATGGGCTCAAGGAAGGATATTTCAGAGGACAACTGAACCCAAGGCTGCCCTGCCTCTGGAGAGCAAATCCAGTTTAGAACAGGGTATGAGCACTGATTAACCAACTGGCGGCTGCACAAATGTCATCAGTAGATGCTCTGTAAAAGAAAGCAGCAGAGGTTGCCACAGACCTAAATGAGTCAGCTCTGACTGGTTTAGGTATGGGTAAACCTTTTTCTTTGTATACATATGTAATGCAAGCAGACAACTATCTTGATAAATTGACTTTAGAAACTCCACCAACCAGTTTATTAGCTGAAAAGGAAGTAAGAAGTTGATTACACCTTCTAAATGCTTTCATACAGTGGATGTAAAAACAGAGCAGTCTACAAACATCCAACAAATGTAGCATGTATTCTCCTTTGTTAGGAGAATTCAGGAAAAAAACTGGAAGGTTAATCTTCCGATTTACACTGGCCTCTGTAGGAAGTGATATAGGAGAAAAAGGTCAATGAAAAATTCTCAAAACATTTTCACCCATGCTTGAGCAAGGGTATGTGTGTCCGTCGAACGAGCTGCAAAACAGATCTGAGGTAATGTTGGGCTTTTCAGGAGTTATGGGTAAGAAGAGGAGCCTGAGCTTCTGATCCAAAGTCTTAAGTGGCCGAAGATGGATCAGAGTTCATTTCCGGATGTTTCTTCCATCCATTCCTCAACAGAAGAGTGATGTCAGAGCACTAGTTTTACATTACCTATCCAGTAAAATTCTGAGTGAAAGCAGTTTGGTGGGAGAATGGAAGGAGACTACTGCTATGTCAGTATATAATGGGAAGGTTTCAAAAAATTCCGGCTAGCTAATTAAATGAATTATCAGAAAAATATTAACACATTTGTTTTACAGGACTGTGTACATTTATCACACGACAAAACAGGTGTGTAAACACAGTAGAGCAAACCATTATGCTACCTACTTATAGCAAAAGCATATCCACTACTCTGAGCAATGTGGATGTTACTTTTATACACTTAAGCAGAGTGCTCAAAGAATTACAAGATGGACTCATCAAAAAGTTTTTAGTCAGTCCCTGTCAGGGTTAGTCACTGTGTGGTACAAACATTGGCTTTAGGTGATGTGGTCACATTGACTACTGTTGACGTGACATCGCAATCCAATGGAAAAAAGACAGGAGTGACAATGACTAACAGGAGAATTTAGTGCCTGGGTTGACAATTGGCTATTAAAAAAATGGGAGTATTTAAATTTATTACTATCTGAGTAGGAAGTACAGTTATGTAAAATCTTACAACAGTAGATGTGTCCTTTTCACTGTTGCAGTCATCACATTTGGGTCGATTCCCAAAGCTAAGGAAGGGAGGACGAAGTTAGAGAGCATTAGGGCCAGCTATTAAGCCCTGCAAAACTGCAGTGGCAAACCCAGCTCTGGATTTAGAAAAGAGGCATGTGGTAATGCTTGGTAAAGGTATGTACTGAGCTCCAGGTAGCAGCTTCTAGGATATCCCTGGTAGGGACGCCGCTGAGCAAAGCTGCAGAGGTAGATGCAGCCCTGGTGGAATGTGATCTTATCCCCTGTGGGGTAGGTTTTCCATGGTGCTTGTAGCAGAAATAAATGCAATGGGCTATCCATTTGGAAATGGTTTGCTTTGAAATGGCCTTCCCCTCTGCCCTTGCAGCAAAGCCAACTAGCAGCTGTTCAGATTTTCTGAGAGGTTTAGCCCTGTCCAAATAGGATCTAAGTTATCTGTGCACGCCCAGAGAGTGCAGTATTCATTCTCCTTTGTTTTACGTATTAGGGAAGAAAGCAGGCAAGTGAATGGACTGATTAAGAGCCACACTAGACATCACCTTGGGCATAAACGTCCTGAGGGAAACTCTGCATGGAAGACGATGAAGGGTTCCACTGCCATGAGGGCCTGTAATTCAGACACTCTTCTTGCTGAAGTGATGGCTAGAAGGAATGCTGTCTTCCAGGAAAGGAATTTCAACTCTACTGTTGCAGCTGGCTCAAAAGGAAGAAGAGTGGGCTTTTCCAATACAAAGTTAAGGTTCCAGGCTGGAGTAGGGGCTCTCCTGGGGGGGTCTTAAATTTTTGGCCCCTCTAAGGAATTGTTTTAGCAGAGGGTGAGAGAAGAGGGGTGGCTCAGTATTATAAATGAGCTGAAATGGCAGAGGCATGAATTTTAATTGACGAGAAAGATAGGCCCTTGTGGAGCATTTCTGTTAAGTATTGAAGAATATGAGGTAAGCTGGGCACCGTTGTGCCCATGCCCTAAGTCTGGCTCCAGGAACAGCATCTTTTCCACTTTTCAGCATAGGATTTTCTACTACTAGGCCTCCTGGCCTCTAGAATGACATCTAGCACCTGCTTACTGGGGGATGCTATTGAGGAGCTCAAGGAATCAGCCTTTAGGGTTCATGGTTTGAAGCAGAGGGTGCAGAATCTGGCCCTCCTGCTGGGACAGCAGGAAAGGGGTCCGAGGCAGATGCCATGGTTCCAGCAGTGTCATACTGCACAAGAGGGGGTACCAGTGCTGGCGTGGCCAGTCTGGTGCAATCAGTATTGTCCTTGGCTTGTCCTGTTTGATCTTACACAGAACCATCTAGAGGAGAGGCAGAGGGGGAAAGGCATAAACTGAGAGGCTTTCCTAGGTAAAGGACAGGGCATCCACTTTCCAAGCTTGAGTGTGGGGAGACCTTGTGCAGAATTTGTCCAATTGGTAGTTCTGAGGGAAGGCAAAGAGGTCTATCTCTAGAGTCCCCCATTTGTTCCTCAACAGGCTGAATATTTTTGGTTCCAGTTTCCATTCGTGTGGGTCCATGAGATTTCTGCTCAAGTCTGCCAGTGACTTTAGTTTGCCTGGCAGGAATTGAGCTTGTAGGTGCACTTGGAAGCTCAAGGCTGTGTTCCACAGAGCCATGGTTAGTCTGCAGATAGGGTACGAGTGGGTTCCCCCCTGCTTGTTTATGGACCACACAACTGTGGTGTTGTCTCTCTATCAATAGTTGTCCTGGAAAAATGTGGTCTTGCAAGGCTGTCAAGGAATTCAGTACAGCTAACATTTCTTTTTGGTTGGTATGCAGGTGCATCTGTCTCAGGTTCCATTTGCCCTGAATGCACTGCCCTGCCAAGTTAGCCCCCCCATGCATAGTCTGATGCGTACTGTTAGGGTTTGGGTGGCAGGGGGTAGAGTGAAAGGGAGCCCCTTGTTGTGGTAGCAGGCCTCTGCCCATCAAAGGAACTCTGTCTTTATACAAGGAATGATAGGAATCATTGATTTCCAGGTCCTGACAATGTTGACACTATAAGCTTTTTAGATACCATTGTATTTAGTAGCATGCAAGAGGCCATGAACCCCAGGGCTTGCAGAATTTTCCTTGCAGATAGCTGGGTCTTTGTGGCCAATAGTTTGAAGTAGGTTGTCAGATAAACTTGTTTCTCTGGAGTGAGGAAAGCCATCTGGGAAGTTGTGTTCAAGCTTGCTCCCAGGAATACAATCTGTTGGCAGGGTACCAGGTGAGATTTCTTTTTGTTTATGGTGTACCCCAGGGAGGTTAGAAGTTTCTTTACAAATGCCAGATGTTGTAATAGCAAGTCCTGGCTTTCTGCTTGAATCAGACAATTGTCCAAGTATGGGTATATCTGAATATTTCTCTGCCTGCAAAATGCAATGGCTGGAGCTAGACACTTTGTGAATACCCTGGGTGCAGTAGATAAGCCAAAGGTAAGTGCAAAGAACTGATGGTGTATGGAGCCCGCCCTGAAATGTAGGTATTTCCTGCAAGATTCCCTTACTGGAATGTGCAGGCAAGCTTCCTTTAAGTCCAAGGTTGCGAACCAGGCATCTTTGCCTAGCATAGGAAGCAGCTGTTGAAGTGTTAGCATCTTGAATTTTGGGATTACCAGAAAGGTGTTCAGAATAGAGAGGTCCAGGATAGGATGCCAGGAGCAGTCTTTTCTGGGTACCAGGAAAAGTCTTGAATAAAAACCTTGCCCCCTTTGTTCTGCTGGGACAGGTTGAACAGCCCTGATACTTAGAAGAGAGAGAACCTACTGTTGGGCCTCCACCCACTGATTTGGGGGTATGTATGGCCAACCGTTTGGGGTAGGTAGGGAGTGGAAGTGGAATCTGTATCCTTCAGAAACTATATTTAAAACCCATTTGTCCTGGGTAATGAGTTCCCAATTTTTTGCATGCAAGGCGAGCTTTCCTCCTAAAGGAGCAGGCAGTTGAGCAGGTCTTAGGAGGGTTAAGGTTAAGTCATTGTGCCATTTTTCTGTAGGGGGGGTGGTTTATTGCTCCCTGCTTTGGAAATGGGAGCCCACCACTGTTTAGACCTGTGCACAGTTTGAGACTGTAACCTAGGTGGTCTGCTGTTCCTGGGTTTGGACTGAGAGGGCCTGGAAGAGACTGGAAAGGACCAGTTCTTAGAAGGCCAATGTCTACTGAATCTGGGAGGCTGTACTTAGGAAATTTAACAGTTTGCATAGATTTAGCTTTTTCCTCCATCCTTTTGAGAACTTCTTCAGCTTTGTTGCCAAACATGCGGTCTTGGTTTAAGGAAGCATCCAGTAATTTAGATTTAACATGATTTGGCAAGTTTTGCCCCTTAAGCCAAGCATACCTTTTAAGTACAGACCTAGTGACAGCAGCCCTGCAAGATGCTTCTAAAGAGTCAAAACCACATTGCAAAGTATTTTTACCAACTTGTTCAGTAGAATGCATTAAATCCTGTAATTCTTTGTGTTCAGCACAGTCAGGAATCAACATAATTTTCTGTTTAAGTAGTCCCATAATATGCTGCTGGTACTTTAACACTTGAAACTGGCAATTTAAAGCCCTAATGGCCAAAGTGACAGAAGTGTACACTTTCTTACCCCATCTGTCCAAGGCTCTAGAATCTCTATCAGAAGGGGTAGGACGTTTGGCAGCAGTAGCCTTAATGCCTTTTTTTTCTTTGGAAATGGTCTCTGGATCCGCAGTAGGATTCTTGAAGAGGAACTTCAGAGAGTCAGGTACTCTGATACCTGTCAGGTTTTCTGGGAGCTGGAGGCAAAGTGTCTGGGGAAAGGCTAGATTCCAAAAAAGTATCATCTACAATGTTCAGAACGAGAGGGATAGCTAAAGGCCCGTGTTGAAGGAGTAAAAATTCCGTAAGCCTCTTTTTGAAATCAGAGTAACCCCAGCTTCCCCAACGGAAATGCTCCCTAAGAGTGTGCAAGGTTTCACCCAAAGAAAAATCTTCCGGAGGAGAAGCAGAGGGAATGGAGTCCTCTGCATCAGAATCCTCATAGGTAGATAAGGGCAAATCTTGGTAATCAGAAGGAACAGACGAATCAGATTCCTGATCAGAAGAAAAATCAGTTCTAGGTCTCTTAGAGGGGGGAAGGGTGGCTTCCCCTAATTAAAGTAATAAGGTCTTCAGCCATTCTAAGCATTTGTTTTTTTAGGCATATGGGCCTGAGCATACGGTTTGGACGTCTGTTTTCTAGGCGTGGAGTGAGTTTTAGGCCTAGATGAAGAAGATGGCGTCTGTTTAACATGCAAATCCCTATGCCTGAATACCCCTTCAGAAACTGGTGCCTGCACAGTGGCTCCGGACCCATCCAAGGTTGAGATATCCGCAGGTTCCCTAGTCGAAGAAACATCTCGCGGCATACCGGACTCCAAATGGTTCTCAGTAGAGGCCTGCGAATCTGAAGCAGCGGGTATCAGGGGCTGCAAAAGCGCATCACTGAGTATCGGAGGAGTAGCTTAACGAAAACATCGTCGGCAGTTTTGGACCTATGCGGCCTCTGTCTTTATCTTTACGTTTTATTCGGTAGATCGGTAGTCGGATGGCTTAAAGCCATTTCGGAGTACTGATACAGAGTACCAAAATAATTTGCTGCAAAAATAGCCCGACGAATAGTTTGGGGATTGAACAAGGCACAAAACTGACAGCGAGGTATGTCGTGGCCTGGGCCTAAGCAAGGAATGCAGTACAAATGAAAATCTTTATGAGGTATTTGCTTTCCACAGGTAAGACAATTGTTAACTTTTACTGACATCGGTTGGAGCAAGAAAAAGAATCCCCAATGGGGTACTTATCTTTTTATGAAGACCTCTGTTCTGGAACTCGAAAACGAAAATTTCAGGAGTCGGCCAACTGGCACTTGCGAACTGCTTCTGCTTCGAGCACCGCACATCAAGAAAGACTGGGTTAATGGCGCCGGCTGCATGTTTTATATCCCTGATGATCTGACGTCATGGAAAGAGCGACAGCATCTGACACAGGAATCCAACACTCTGGTATTCAGGACGGCTGAGGGCTACCTGCAGATAACCCAAATGTGATGACTGCAACAGTGAAACACGAAGATCATACGTACACTCCCATACTCACAACTGAAGTGCTCCAGGAGAAAGGAGAACATGCACAGTCAGAGGTAAAAGTAAACAGAAGAGAAAGTCAAAAGACTCCTCAGGCAGCAAAGTGTTCCCAACAGAAGACAGGGAGAAAAGGGAGGAGGAGGGACTGAATACTGCAACAGTGGTAAGCAAGGACATCTACTGTTATGGTAAGATTTTACAAAACTGGACTTTATCCTTCCTTATCAATACTGCAGTATTTATAACATGTGAGAGACTACCAAAGCTACTGAAAAAGATGGGAGGAGCCGGACACAGAGGAGCCTTCCACAAACCTATGAAGGATAGCTCTTGCAAATCCAGCCCTGGCTTTGGAAATGCCATCAGACTTGTAATGTTTGCTAAAAGTGTGGCCAGAGGACCAAATGGCAGGTTCAATAATGGATATAGTATCTAAACCCTTTAAGAAAGCTCCAGAAGACATCCCTGCACTTGTAGAATGAGTTCCAAATGAAGCAAAAAGCAGTTTCCCATGAAAACGACAAAAAGAAATAACATTAGAAATCCAGGAGGAAATGGTTTGCTTAGAGACTGGTTAAACCCATTGCCCTGATATGAAAAGAAACAAAACGCTGCTCAGATTTGTGGATAGCCTTTGTTTTATCTAATACCTGAGCTGTCTATGTAAATCTAAGGTATGAAGAACCTTCTCACTAGCAGATTGCAGAGAATGAGGAGGAGGATGAAATTGGACAGATTAGGAGACAACTCATTGCCCACCTTGAGCATAAACAGGGATCAGTACATCCTGTCCCTATGAAAAAAAAGAAAAAGGGAGGAACTGCCATCACAGCCTGAAGTAACAGCAACCAAAACAGATGGCTCATAAGGTGCCTGAGCCAGTTTCTCAAGGACAAAATTAAAGACCTGAGGGAAGGAATTTTTTTTTTGGGCCCTGATATGATGGATACCTTTAAGGAATTGTTTTCAAATTGAGAGGCCAGTGGTTGGTTCAAGGGTAGACAAGCAGAAATTGCTGACAAGTGAGCTTCAACAGAAGAATATGCTAGGACAACATGGAGCAGTGCATACAAGAAAGGAAGGACCAAAGGGATCCCCCCACTGAGAAGGGATCCTGGTGATGCTCAGGACATCAAACAGAAAACCTCTTCCATTTATCCATATAGGATTTTCTGGTAGTGTGATTCCTGGCCTCCTGCAGAACCCTAAGCATGTCCTCAGAAAAGTGATCTCTCAAAGAGATCAAAATCTTATCATCCAACGTATCAACTGATGAGTTGACAAGTGAGTGAATGAGCAACCCCTTGTCTTGTGTGAGAAGATCCATCCAGTGAGTTAACTTATGATGATTGGCCCTGGCAAGATGAAAAAGAAGGGGGCAAACAGTGCTGTCAGAACCAAAAGGGAGTCATCAGCAAAATTCTTGGGGAGTCCTTCCTGAGCTTGTGCAGGACCCTGGGAAGTACAGGAAGGAAATAGTAAGCATACAGGAACACTCTTTAAAATGACATAGTACCCACCCTCCAAGTCAGAGGACCCAAGACTCTGGAGGAGAACGGAGGAAGTTGACTGTTCAAAGGGGAGGCAAAAGGCCCCGACCAATGTACTATGTCCAGAAATTAGAAGTTATGTACCTACCATAACGTTCCATGTTAGTTGTCTTCTCTCGCCTTCTTTCTTGCTGGATGGGTTCGGAGCCGATCCTCGGCTCCGACTCGGCACTTGCTTTAGCTTGAGAACTCCTTTTACCAGCTCGAGGCAACCCTATATCCCATGATGCAAGGCGGAACTACCTCAGATCTCGTTTGGCAGCTAACCTACCCTGCTAAGGAATAACCTAACATAATTAGGAAAACAAGTTAATAAAAAGAGTCCTCATATGAAGGCTCAGGAGGAAACAACCTGATAGGAACTCTTCAAGATCTGTCCAGGCCAGGGGGTAGGAGGGAGGGACGCAAGAAAGAAGGCGAGAGAAGACAACTAACATGGAACGTTATGGTAGGTACATAACTTCTAAATGTTAAGTTGTCAATCTCGCCTTCATTCTTGCTGGATGGGACCGCGTCCCTAGCACCTGTATCCCGGGTGGCTCAATGGAACAGACTCTTGAGAACTGTGGAACCAAAACTGGCCCTATCTCTGGAGGCCAGGTCCAACTTGTAACGAGAGACAAAGGTATGAGGCGTGGCCCAAGTAGCTGCTGCACAAATAGTATCAATGGGTAGTCTATCCTGAAAGGCCGCAGAAGTGGATAGACTCCTGGTTGAGTGTGCTTTTGGTTTAGAAGATAGCTGCTTGCCTTTGAGAGAGTACACAAAGGAAATGGTAGAAGTCAACCATCTGGATAAGGTCACTTTAGAAACTGGAAGACCTATCCTGTTTTCTGCATAGGAGACAAATAATTGGTCCGATTTTCTGAATTGTTTAGTTCTATGCAAATAGTACCTGAGCTGACGATGGACATCCAAAAAATGAAGCTTCTGTTCAGCTCTGTCGGAATAGTTTGGGAAGAAGACTGGTAGATCTATAGATTGGTTAATATTGGTTTGAGACAACTTTGGGGAGAAAGGAAGGGTTCGTTCTTAATGATACCCTGTCCTTATGAAAAACCAAGTAAGGGGAACGAATGCAGAGAGCTTGAATCTCGGAAACCCTTCTTGCTGAAGTGACAGCCAGTAAGAATATAGTTTTCCAGGTCAATAACTTCAAAGAACATGAAGCAGACGGTTCGAAGGGAGGTAGTATCAAGGATGCCAACATTAAGTTTAGATCCCATTGCGGAGGAGGATGCTGTATAGGCGGCTTTAGGAGAAAAACTCCTCTCAGAAAGGCCTTGCATAATCTATGAGACATAATGTTATTGTCATGCAAGCCAACATGATACTTGGAAATAGCAGCCAGTTGTACTTTAACTGTAGATGACGAGGATCCTGAATGAAAAACCTCTGCCAGGAAATCTAAAACAGAATGTACAGGAGCAGTAAAGGGATCAATATTCCTGGAATTTGCCCAAATAGAAAAACGTCGCCACTTGCTAGCATAAACAGTCCTAGTGGGCGACTTTAAGGAAGACACTAAGATGTCTCTGACGGAGTCCGAGATCATCGGAAGCCTGGCTAGGGAAGGAAGTGGAGCAACCAAGCAGTGAGGTTGAGAGAATGAATGGCCCGGTGCTGCTGACCCGACTGGTGGATCAAGAGATCCGGAACTGGGTCCAGATGCCAGGGCTGCACCAGAAGGTGACGATGCAGAGACGGAAACCAAATTTGTCGAGGCCAATAAGGGGCAATGAGAATCAACTTGGCTCTCAAAATGGTGGCTTTCTGAATGACTTGTGGAATCAAGGGAAAAGGAGGAAAAGCGTACAGAAGTCCCCGGGGCCAATCCTGGGTTAGAGAGTCTCTCAGGGGTTGGCCTGGAAGGGGAAAGAGGGTGAAATAACCGGGGCACTTGTTGTTTTGAGGAGTAGCAAAAAGATCGCAACAAGGAGTGCCCCACTGCAGAAAAATCTGATCCACTACAGATTGATTGAGAGACCACTCGTGAGGCATCAGAATGGATCTGCTCAGCCTGACCGCCAAGAGGTTGGACCTGCCGGGGATGTGCGTTGCTATCAGAAACCGATGAGAGGAGATTGCCCATTGCCAAAGTCTGAGAGCTTCTCGACACAACGGATAGGACCTGGTCCCGCCCTGCTTGTTGATGTACCAGACCACGGACATGTTGTCCGTTTGTATTGCAATAGTCCCCGTGGGAAGAAAGTCGTTGATGGCCTGCAACGTTAAAAGCACCACTCTCATCTCCAGGACATTTATGTGCAGATGGTATTCTATGGGTTGCCACGTCCCGTGGACCATCCTGCCCTGATAATGCCCCCCCCACCCGATCAGAGAGGCATCCGTAGTGACTGTGGCAACTGGAGGAGGGGAAACAAAGGGTCGGCCCTGATGAAGAAGAGGGGAAGATATCCACCAATTCAGATGAGTTCTGCACGACTGTGTGACTAAGATTTCGTGCCTCATCGGGAGACTGTGGTACGACCACTGCGTGAATAGCATCCACTGCAGAAGACGCATGTGGAAGCGAGCCAGTGGTAGTAGAACAATGGCCGCAGCCATAAGACCTAGAACCTTCAGTATAAATCTGGCTTTGACCTTGTTGCTCTGCAATAAAATCCGGATGAATTTTTGGATGTCCAGAATTCGTTGATCTGTTAGTCTGGCTAACATTTTGACGGTGTTTAATTCTGTGCCTATAAAGATGATAGATTGGCAAGGCAGCAAAGAAGATTTTTCGAAATTTACTGAAATTCCCAAACTCCTGCAAAGCTGTAGAGTGTAGTCTCTGGTCTGAAGAAGCTGACACCTGGTGGTGGCGGAGAGGAGCCAGTCGTCCAAATAAGGAAACACCTGGAATCCTTGACGTCTCAGATGAGCTGTGACCACTGCCATGCATTTGGTGAACACTCTGGGGGCTGAAATGAGGCCAAAGGGCAGGGCTCTGAATTGGTAATGACTGGTCCCTAGCCGAAAGCGGAGAAACCTTCTGGAGCGCCTGTGAATCTTTATGTGATAGTACGCGCCCTGAAGGTCTATAGAGCACATCCAGTTGTCCTCGCCCAGAAAGGGCAGAATGGACTGAAGCGTGACCATCCGGAATCTTGCCTTCTTGACAAATCTGTTTAGACTGCTCAGGTCTAATATTGGTCTCCAATCTCCCGTCCTTTTGGGGAACAAAAAGAATCTCGAGTAGATGCCGGATCCTACCTGATCTGCCGGCACAGTCTGGAAGGCTCTTTTTTCTAGGAGCTTTGAAACCTCCTGTTCTGCCAAATCCCTTTGACCGGGTGAGACGTCTGGAAGGGATTGTTGAGGTACGGGATACCTTTCAAAGGGGATTTTGTAACCCTCGGATATGATCGACTGTACCCACATATCTTGTGATAGGGATTGCCAGGCTACTGGGTACAGCGAAATCCTTCCCCCGACTGCCTCCAAGGGTGGACAGTCGGGCAACACCTCAGGGATGTTGAAAGGGCTTCTCAGGAAGAGACTCCCTGTTGCCCTGGTTCTGAGGACCCCCTTGCCTCTAGGGCGGCATCTATTGTTGTTACCCCCTCTGCCTCTGGGGGTAAACTGACCACGTGTGTCCGGTGTAGCTCCTTGGGCTTTGTGGAACCACATCTTCCCCCCCTTCTGACCCTTGGGATATGGTCTAGAAGGAGTGGAAAAATGGACTCCAACGGCAGAAAGAGTTTTACCGTCCTGCTCACACCTGGTCAAGGTATCCTTCACCTGAGGTCCGAACAAAGCCGAACCATCAAAGGGGGTATTGGTGAAGGACGCCTTAAAGGGGTCCGCAAAATTACAAAGCCGCATCCAGGCTTGGCGTCTAAGAGCAACTCCTGTGCCTGCGGCCCTGCTCGCTCCATCGGCCGCATAGGATATGAGCCACATGGAGGAGTTGGATAGGGAATTCAGGATTGCTAGCTGTGAGGCAATCTTTTCTTGAGCCCCAGCAGCAGAAGGATCCTGGACCACTTCACCCAGTTCCTTGAGAATATCTCTTTGAAGCCTGGTGAAGTGACAAAGGTAGTTCAGCAACGCATAGCAAAGGTCGCTGAAGAAAACATCCGCTTTCCATACCTGTCCATGGTCCTAGAATCCTTGTTAGGAGGATGGACAGGTACTGAAGGATCCGCCAGTTCCTTCTTAGTGGCCGCCACCACCATAGCATCCACAGAGACGCCCTTGGAAAGAAACTGTTTGTCCGTAGGGGCCGTGATAAATTTGGATGGTCTCCTGGGGACAGGTTCCACAGAATCTGGAGCCCACGCCTTTCGAGCCACTACCTGCATAAGTGGGTCGAAAGGCGGAGACACCCAGGAGGTGAAGGGTCGGGATCCAAAAGCCTCCAGGTATACCGACTCATCCTCGGAGGGATCAATGGATGGCCAATTCCCCCTCTGTTTGAGGAGCTCAAGGATGTCTGAAAAGGAGACATCCTCAGAGGGGGATCGTGGGGAACCCTCCGACTCATCTAAGTCGGTATCAGATGTAGTAGACTCGGGGGAGTCTGTGTGTTTCCTCTTACACGTCCTCTTCCGAGGGGGTTCACCTGCTGGATCAGGAGAAACTTCAGAAGAGGAGGAAATTCCCAGTGGGGAAACCTGGTGCGATGGATCCCTGGGCCTGAGAGCAAGAGGCTGGCAAGAGGCGTCTACAGGCACTGAAGAGGGAGGAGCTAGAGGGATGGACCGTTGACCTGGCTCAGAGGCCAGGACACTCCTCATCACCTCAAAGGCTCCCCTCCCCGGGAGGCCGGAATATCCCCGATCCGAGGATACAGGAATTCCCGGCTCCACTGAGAGGGAAGGCTCCGAGGCCGATGTCGGTGCCGAGCTTACCAAAGCCGAAGCCCCGAGTGGGAGAGCGGGGTCGGACAAGGGTCCGATGCCACTAGCCCCCTCGGAGCCGACAAGGGAAACCCGACGACCAGATCCCTCCAAGGAAGGCCTCAAGGAGGAGATCGGAGCCGAGGACGACGGAGCCAAAGGATGCATCGGCTCCGGCACCGAAACAGTCGCTGTCCCGAGAAGCTCTGGCTCCGAACTCTGGTGTGGAGTCGGAGGAGGAAGTTCAAGGGGTGAGACAATAGCCGAAGTCTGCTGAGACGGGCTATGGAGCATTTGGGCCAGTGCCTGCGACTTCAACAGCCTGCTTGCCACCCTCTCTAAGTCGTGGTCAGACAGCCTGGAAGATCTCGAAGATCGGCTCCGATGGCTCCGCTCCGACAAAAGAGGAGACCCCGGAGCCGAGTGGATACTCTGCAACGAAGGGGACCAAAATCTCTTTCGGGACGAAGTCATCGGAGCCGAAATCCCCTGAATTCCAGATGGAGCCGAAGGTTTCTCGGCTCCGATGCTGGATAAGGTGTCGGCTCCAGCCGGAGCCGACAAGGCCACAGTAGACCGGGTGTCGGAACCAGTCGGTGCCGAACCCACTACTTTTGAAGCAGATAGATCGGTTCCAGCCGGAGCCGATCTCGGCTCCGACGGAGCCAGAGCCACCGGAGGAGGCTTGGATACTGAAGCCTGAGCCTTCGGTGGCTTAGAAGGTTTCCCAGACCCTGTTTTAGAGGGAGAACCTTCTGGCTTAAGTAAGCCACGGAGGATTAGCTTATTCCTCCGTTCCTGCAGGAGACTCTGGCTAAAAGACTCTCTGGCTAAAAGAGTGACACAAAGCACAGGAGTCCTGCAGGTGCAAAGGCCCCAGGCAGTAAACACAAGAAGTGTGTCCGTCTGTCAGAGACATTTTCTGACAGCACGAGTCACACTTCTTGAAGCCTGAGACCTTGCCTTCCTTAGACATTATCCTAGGAGGAAGTCACACACAAACCCCAACAAACACACACAATTAATCCCCTAACACACAACACACAGGTAGGGATTAACCAATGGGGTTTAGGCCTAACTAAACTTTTATACTGATGGAAATAAAAAGTTTTGAAATATAAGGGAATAGGGTGGGCTGTAACACACTACAGACTATAAAAATGGAAACAAGGGGGAAATAAAACCCTAACTAAGCTTTTTCTCTTTTGACAAGAAAATTACTTACCTCAGCTGGCAAAGGAGACCTCTTTCGCTAAGCGGCAAATGAGATCTGAGGTAGTTCCGCCTTGCATCATGGGATATAGGGTTGCCTCGAGCTGGTAAAAGGAGTTCTCAAGCTAAAAAGTGCCGAGTCGGAGCCGAGGATCGGCTCCGAACCCATCCAGCAAGAATGAAGGCGAGATTGACAACTTAACATCACCTCATTATGAAGCATCCCGTTCATGAGGTTGTACTCCTGTACCTGCTCAGGGAATCTACCAAAAAGTTGTGTTCCGATGGGATGCAGGCTGCTTGAAGGGTTACCTGATGGCAGACAGCCAAATTTGATGCCTGAAAGGCTAGTCCAGAAAGGATACAAGACCTTGTGTTCCCCTGTTTGTTGACCAACAGGCCATAGACCCTGAACCCTCAGATTGTTGGAGGAAGCTTCACACCCCAGATGGGAAGAGTCTGTAAACAGTTGTTGAGTAGGGGCAGGAGCCTGAAAAGGCAGCCCCAGATTGAGGGAGATCTGATTAATCCATCAGTGAAACTAGAATTTGAGATAAGGAAGTAAGGGAACTGGAAACTCCAGAGGGTGACAGTGTTGGAGCCAAACTGTCTTTAGGAACTAGTAAAGCTTCCTCATGTGCAGCTTGGCAAAGGGAAGTATGGGAAGAGTAGATGCCAGGAACTTCAGGGCTCTGAGAAATTCCCTTGCAGAAATGAGTGAAAGGGGAAGCAGAGACTAGAAGCAGGTTGTCAGAGACAGCACTTTATGAGAAGGAAGAGAAGTTAACATTGGAATGGTCTGATTTCTGCAACACAGAAAAATGTGCTCCTGAGAGATAGTCAAGGCTTTTTGATACTGATGGTGAATTCCAGACTGCTCCGAAGGCGCATGGTGAAGTGCTGATCCTGCCAAAGCCTAGCTTGAGAGGGAGCCTGAAGAAGCAGGTCATTCAGAAATGGGAAAATCCAATTCCCTAAAGCCTGCAAAAGGCTATGAGAGGGGGTCAGACATTTAACAACCTTGGGGGCCACAGAAAGATCAAAGAGCAAATATGTCCTGAACACACGGTGAATAGAAATATGAAGATGGGCATCCTTTAAGTATAGGGAGACCAGGAAAGCCTCTGGAATTAAGAGGGGAAACAGGAGTCTGGAGGGAAAGCGTCCAAATGGAAGGAATCTTTAGAAAAGTATTTAGAAAGGAAAGGTCTAGGACTGGTCTCCAAGATGCCTTTTTTCTGGGAACCAGAAACATTCTGGAGTAAAAACCTGTTCCTCTTTAGGACTCCAGAACAGGCTGAATGGTGCTCTGATCCAGTAAGTCCTGCAGAACCACAGAAAAATGAGGTCGCTGGTCTGGAGGAGGGTGAAGAAGACCTAAGAAGAGGGGAGGAGGATTTCCATACCATAAAATAATGATAGATAATGGACAAAAGTGAGGAGAGTGAAGTAATATGTTGCCAGACAGGGGAAAGCCAGAGAAACACGGGAACCTGGGCAAGGGGAAGGGGAAGGGGAGAAAGTATGCCAGATGGAAGCAGACTTGTCCTGAAAAGGGGACTTTTGAGCTTTAGAAGTTTGGGAGGCTTTATCAGAGAACATATACTTAGGAACTCTCTTCCCCTTAGAAAGCTGACAAGGCTACCTACGCACAAAGGTAGACTTAGGACAGTTTCTCTGAAATGCGGGTACTGGAGAAACAAAGATTTGTTTAAGATCTTGCATCACTTTACCTTTGTCTTGTAGAGTCTTAAACAAGTCAGCAGCAGCTGTACCAAAAAAAATTTTGATTGTCCAAAGGATAATCTATAAGCTTGGCCTTTATGTCATCAGGTAAAGCCTGCAGGCAAAGCAAAGAATACCTCCTCATAATTTAAATGGAATCAATGGCAGCTCTAGAGGATGCATCAGCTGCATCACAACTACATTCGATGGAGTGACAGGCAGCCTGAGAAGTGGAACTCAATAAGGAGGGGGCAACAGTCTTACCATCAGAGTCCAGAACGTCTGACAAAGTCCCTCCAAGTTGAGATAAAAGGGTTAAAACATACCTGTTCATATGGGTTTGAAATTGTATAGCCCTGAAGGCCAGAGTGGCAAAAGTGCACACCTTTTTCCCCAGCTTCTCCATAGCCCAAATGTCTTTATCAGAAGGGAGAAGTTTGGAAGAGGGCAAAAGCTTGGATGGCTTGTCAGCAGAAACAGAGACAACAGCAAGGTTCAAAGGAGAACACTTCTGTAAGTACTTAAAGGTCTCAAGCACCTTATAAAAAATGGTCAGGCTTCTTAGGGCTGGACTTTGGGAATCAGAAGCAAGAGAGTCAGATGCAAATGTATCCAACATAAAGGGAACAGCAGAAGGTTTAGGTTCCATCTGCAACAGTTCATAATACCTCTTGAATATCAAAGACGTGTGAGCAAATCCCACTTAAAATGCTCCATCATGCAAACTACTGTATCCCCAAAGGACAACTCCTCAAAGGAAAAATCACGACTCAAGGAATCCTCTTCCTCAGACCCACAGTAATCTGTGAGTAGGCCAATGACTCATCTCCCGAATCTACCTACTCATCTGAACAATCAGACTCTCTAACCCTTTTAGCTGGAGGAGATGACCAAGGAAAGCAAGTAAAGGTACTGCAGAGGTGGCCTCAAGGCCATCAGGGCACTGAACAAGCCCTTGGTAAAGTCCTGCTATTCCCTCTGGGGTCCTTAACAATGGGAGGAATGTGTTGGTTCTCAGCTTCTTCTTTAGTGGGACATCAGCTTTGACCAACGCTAGGAGACTCTGAGCCATGCCTAGCCTCAGTAAAAGTACAAGGGACCTCCTCTCTAACCAGAACCTCAGAAATCCCCCTAGTCCCTTCGGAAATGATCAGCAGTGGTTATCCCACAACATCCACTGCGAATGTTTGCAATGCCTCAGTGGATATGTGAGAAGTCAGTTTCCTGAAGGACTCCAACAGGGATGTGGCAGAGGAAACTGGTTTTGGCACTGGACAGTCTTCAGAGTCTTCACTCACCCTGACAGAGACGTCTGGTGGAGGATGGACAGCAGCACAGCCAAAGACTTTTTGGTCTTTTTAAGAGATGGCTGTACCTGAGGAAGGGTCGGATTTGGCCATGGTATGCTGGTTCAAAAGTTTGCAACAGTGGTTATCAAGATAAACGGATAAAGAGGACAGACAGCTGCAAAGCGTTTAGGGAACAAAAGCTTGACAAATGATACATTGGGTATGATCATGTGAAGCACCTAGGCAGAATAAGCAGTTCTCGTGGTAGTCTTTCTGGGAAAACTGTCTTCCACACTGACATTTCCTTTCCTGGATTATGTGAACCCCAAGCACAAACAAAAGAAGAAACCCAAATGGGTCACTTATCTGTAAATGGCTCAGTAAAAATTAGCTCAGTGAATTGAACTCAGACTAATGTTTAAATGCGGCGTTCGGACTGGCAGCAAAGAAGTTCTGAGTATGAAGCATATATATATATGTCACCTTTATGCTCTACACCTGTGCAGGGAGGATATGCCTTATGTTGAGCTATCCTTGGTGGGGCATCCCAAATTATGAATACTTCAAAGGTGTTAAGACATCAATGCTCTTTGTTGAAAGGGCAATGTGGTGATCATGTGTTGCTTCACTGCTGTTCAATTTAAACTTGTCAGATTTTCCAGTTCCAGAGGAGAAGGATCTGCTGATCTACAAATATGGACATGATCTAAAACTTGAAAAAAATTGCTGGTATTACAGATGAAAAGACTTTTCAAAGTGGTTCTTAAATCTTGGAAAGTTAGTTCAATCAAAAACAATGCCACTAGCACACCAGTAAACTAGCCTGAAAACAGGCAACTGCAGAAAATACAGCTGTTAGGAATGCACCATAATTTTAAATGTTAAAGTATATTCATTGTTGCAGTGGCCTCAATTTGTGATAGAATGTCTGACAACTTCCAGAGCTTAGCATCACAAGCCTCAGTTGTAGGACCCCCTTTCTTTAGGGATTTTGGGATCACAAGACAGGCAGCCTGAAATAAACAGTTCTGACATGTATCTTCACAGAGTTCTGATTTGTAAAGGTCGGACAGGTATCTGAGAATGAGTTCACAGGTCTGTGCTGGACCCGGCCACCCACATCTGGCACCAGAGGGAGAATCTATTTAGCTAGCCAAGATTTCCTTGCATTTGTTTTCTTAGCCTCCCTCAAGACGGCACATTCTCTGAGAACGTGTTTAAAGGGAGTGACAGCTAGATCACAAACTGTCAGCCATACAGTCTTGCAGGCTGAGGAATACAAGTGACCTCTTGTTCTGGGTCAACAGGTTCACATGCTGAAGTACAGGCTCTGCCATCATCATACCATGAATAAAGAAAAAAAACAATACTGCTTTGGCCAAAAAATCTATTTGTAGTACTTTTGGCCAGTCCTCCTATTTTCTGAATTACTCTAGGGAGAAGAGGATTTACAGAATAGGGTGCCTGGCTGATGGAGGATTCTGCTGCTCAGGCTACATGCACTGTTGCCCTGGAGCAAAATTCTGTCAACTGTTTTCTTGACAAGCAAAAATTTCTATTTCTGCCACACCCATCTGTGGACAAAACAGAGAAGACATTCCTATCCTGCATTCATTTGAGAGGGTCTGTCTTTGTCCTGCTCAGCTGGTCTGCTAAAGAGTTTTCCGAAGAAAGGATGTGGAATGCCCCCCCCCCTTTTGTTTCACTGTTGCAGTCATCACACTTGGGTTGATTCCCAAAGCTGAAGAAATGAGTGGAGGCAGTCAAGAAGAGTTGGGGATGGCTAAAATGCCCTGCAGGACTACGGCTACAAAGCCTGCCCTGGATTGGGAAAAGATAGGCAGGTGTTAATGCTTGGCGAAGGTGTGAACAGAACTCCATGTTGCAGCCTCCAGGATGTCCGTGTTAGGGACCCCTCTGGAAAAAGCTGCAGAGGTGGCAGTTGCCCTAGTGGCATGTGTTCTGACCCCCTGTGGGGGTTGTTTCCCGTGGTGCTTGCAACAGAAATGGATACAGTGTGCTATCCATTTGGAAATTGGTTGGATATGGCCGTGCCCTCTGCCCCTGCTGCAAAGCTGACCAGTAACTGGTCAGATTTCCTATAGGACTTAGTCGTATCCAGGTAGAATCTGAGCTGTCTGTGCACATCTAAGGATGCAGGATCTTTTCCCTTTATTTTGAGGTGTAGGGAAAAGGTGGGCAAATGAATAGATTGGTTGAGAGCCACACTGGACACTACTTTAGGCATGAAAGTTGGGTTAGTCCTGAGGAGACCCTGTCAGCATGGAAAATGATGAAGGGTTCCCACAGCAATGAGCGCATGTAGCTCAGATGGATGGCCAGAAGCAAGGCTGTTTTCCAAGAGAAGAATTTTAACTCTGCTGAAGCTGCAGGCTCAAATGGGGGTAGCGTGAGCTTTTTCAACACAAAGTTAAGGTCCCAAGCAGGGTAGGGGCTCTTCTGGGTGGCCTTAAGTTGTTACCCCCCTCTAAGGAACTGCTTGATGAGGGGGTGTGAAAATAGAGGTGGCTCTGTGCTGTAATGAGCATTATACCATGACCCCCCATTAATATTCCAAAACGTGCAAGCTGATTGGCCAGCGTGCACGTTCTAAATCGACTTATACTAATGGAAAAAGGTCCGTCCGGACTTTTCCATTAGTATAAGTCTCTTTTAAAACACTGTGTCGCTATGTTAAAAGAGTTTAACATAGCGACACAGGTTTTAAAAAAGCAACGGAGATCTCCGTTGCTTATTTTAAAGCTATCTCGCTATGTTAAACCCATTTAACATAGCGAGACAGGTTTAAAAAAAAAAAAAGCAACGGAGAAAGCAAGATCTCCGTTGCTTTTTACTGTTTTGCTATGTTAAATGGGTTTAACATAGCGAAACAGCTTTAAAATAAGCAACGGAGATCTCTGTTGCTTATTTTAAAGCTGTCTCGCTATGTTAAACCCATTTAACATAGCGAGACCAGATTAAAAAAAAAGCAATGGAGATCTTGCTTTCTCCATGCTTTGGCCCCAGCTCTGATGTACTGCGTAGGCATGCAGTACATCAGAACTGCTGATACCAGACAGCTGCGGAAGGGCAGCAAAGAGGCATTATACAATGCTATTATTTAAGAAAAGTAATTATTTCTTTTCTTAAATAATGTCATAGTATAATAGCAATAACCCACTTCTGGGTGTGGGTAATGCAGGATTTATCCACGGTTGTCTTTGTTTGGTCTCTCGGGCTTCACCGTCGGAACCAAACCACGCCAACCGTGGGTAAATCCCACATTACCCACACCCAGGCGTGGGTTATTGCTATAAAGATGGCAGAGGCATGGATTTTAATAGAAGAGAAAGATAGGCCCCTGTGAAGCAGGTCTGCTAGGTAATCCAGGGTGAGAGGCAAAGAGAGATGTGCTGGTTCAAGCTCCTTTATCCTGGATCCATGAGCAATACCTTTTCCACTTGTCAGCATAAGATTTTCTACTGTTGGGTCATCTGGCTTCACGTATAACATCCAGGACCTGTTTACTTAGGCTGGTCACTGGGGGAGAGGTCATGGAATAAGCCAGGCTGCCAGGTTCAGGGTCTACAATTGTGGATGCAAGAACTCTCCCTTTTGCTGAGTCAGGAGAGTTGGAATCTGAGGGAGGTGTCATGGACGCAATGATGACCAGCTGTGCAATAGTGGGTACCAGTGTTGGCGTGGCCAGTCTGGGGCAATCAGGATTGTCCTTGGTCTTTCCTCCCTTATTTTGAGTAACACCCTTGTAAGAAGAGGTAGAGGGGGAAATGCATAGATCGAGAGGTTTGCCCATTGGAAGGATAGGGCATCCACTTTCCTAGCCTTGCTGTGAGGTTCCCTGGTGCAGGATTTGCTGAGCTGGTGGTTGTTGTGGGAGGCAAATAGGTCCACCTTCAGGGTACTCAATTTTTGGGTTACGAGGCTGAAGGTGCTGTGGTTTGCCACTCGTGTGGGTCTAGGAGATTTCTGCTTAAGTTGTCTGCCAGAGAGTTTTGGTTGCCTGGCAGGAATTGTGCTAGCAAGTGAATCTGCATGGCTGAAGCTGTGTGCCAAAGGGTCATGGCTAGCCTGCATAGTGGGTAACAGTGGGTTCCTCCCTGATTGTTTATGTACCACATCACTGTGGTGTTGTCTGTTTTGATTAACAGAAGCCACAGAGAGAGTAGGGGTCTGAAAGCTGTCAGAGCGTGCTGAACAGCTAGTATCTCTTTTTGGTTGATGTGCAGATGAATTTGATTTGGGCTCCAGTGGCCCTGAATGCACCTGCCGTCCAGGTGTGCACCCCAGGCATAGTCTGATGTGTCTGCGGTTAGGGTCTGGGTGGTCTGGGGTTGTGAAAAGGGAAGTCCCTCGTTGTGGTTGCATGCTGCTGCCCACTAAAGAAAATCTTTCCTTAGACAAGGTATCACAGGTATAATCGTTTCCAGGTCCTGAGAATGTTGACACCAAAGGCTTTTTAAGTACCATGAAGTTTCCTCATATGCAGTCTGGCATATGGAATTAGTAGAATGCAGGAGGCCATGAACCCTAGAGCTTGCAGGATTTTCCTTGCAGATAACTGGGTTCTGGTGGAGAATTGAGAGAAGTAGCCTGTCAGCTAGGCTTGTTTTTCTGGAGTAAGGAATACCATCTGGGATACTGTTTCCTGGCCTGCTCCCAGGAATACAATTTTCTGACTGGGGACTAGTCTGGATTTCCTTTCAATTATAGTGTACCTCAGTGAGGTCAGTAGATCTTTTACAAATGTCAGGTGCTGTAACAGCTTTTCCTGACTGTCTGCCTGAATCAGGCAGTCGTCCAAGTAGGGGTAAATTTGAATATTTCTTTGTCTGTAAAAGGCAATGGCTGGAACCAGGTATTTTGTGAAAACTCTGGGAGCAGTGGACAAGCCAAAGGGAAGTGCAGAGAACTAATAATGTATAGATCCTGCCCTGAAATGTAGATAATTCCTGCAAGAGTCTCTGATTGGAATGAGCAGATAGGCCTCAAGTCTACAGTGGCTAACCAGGCATCTTTGGATAGCATAGGAAGAAGCTGCTGGAGGGTGAGCATTTTGAATTTTGGTACCACCAAGAAGGTGTTTAGAATGGATAGATCTAGGATAGGGCGCCAGGTGTCCTCTTTTCGGCGTACCAGGAAAAAAGTCTGGAATAAAAACCTTGGCCTATCTGGTCTGCAGGAACAGCCTGAATTGCCTTCATGGAGAGCTGGAATGAACTTGGTTTTATGCCTCTGCCCACTGGTTTGGAGGAAGATCTGGGAACCCTTTTGGGGTTGGCAGTGTGTGTAAATAAAATTTGTACCCAGAGACACTATGTTGAGGACCCATTGATCGGTGGTGATGGAGGCCCAGTTTTTTTGCATGGGAGGCAAGTTTTCCTCCTAGGGGCACAAGCATGTGAGCAGAGGTAAGAGGTGGAGTTGAAAAGTCATGTTGAATTCTTTCCATAAGGGGGTGGCTTAGAACTCCCTGTTTTAGAAGTGGAGGTACTCCATTGCTTAGACCTCTGCATACCCTGAGACTGTTGTCTGGGTGGACTGCTTCCCATAGGTCTAGTCTGAGGTGGCCTTGAGGGGGCTGGAAAGGACCATTATTTTGAGGAGTAATGCCTACTGAATCTTGGAGACTGGACTTGCAAAAACTGTCTGCATAGTCTTGGCTTTTTCTTCCACCTTTTTTAAAATCTCTTTTGCTTTGGTGCCAGATTGTCTTTGTTCAGTGGTGCGTCCAGTAATTTTGATTTGACATAGTCTGGCAAGGTCTGTTCCTTAAGCCAAGCATGCCTTCCAAGTACAGAACTTGTGACTGCTGCCCTGCAGGATGCTTCCAGGGCGTCAAAGCCACATTGCAGGGTATGCTTACTAACTTGGCTTGCAGAATGCATAAGCTCCTGTAATTCTTTACTTTCTGCACAGTCAGCGAAGGTAGATAGTTTTTGTTTAATAAGTTCCATAGTACGTTGCTGGTATTTCAGCATATGGAACTGACAATTTAATGCTCTAATAGTAAGAGAGTTGCAGAGGTCTACACTTTTTTACCCCATCTATCTAAAGCTCTGGAGTCCCTGTCCGAGGGGGGTGGGATTCTTAGCTGTGGTTGCTTTTTATTCCCTTGGGTCCTTGGGAGATGACCTCTGGGTCAGCATTAGGACTTTTGAAAAGAAATTTGTGCGAGTCAGGGACTCTGTAGTACCGGTCAGGTTTCCTGGGAGCAGGGGTCAGAGTATCAGGCGTTAGACTGGATTCCATAAAAACATCATCCACAACATCCAGAACAGGAGGAATAGCTAATGGTCTGTGCTGTGGTAAATCTAAAAATCCCGAGACTCTTTTTGGACTGAGAATAATCCTGGCATTCCCAATGGGAATGCTCCTGGCATTCCCAATGGAAATGCTCTCTCAAGGTATGTAGGATTTCATCAAAAGAAAAATCCTCTGGAGGAATGGATTGCTCTGCATCTGAATCCTCATAAGCAGAGAAGGGCATGTCTTCCTAATCAGAAACCTCTGAGTTGGACTCTTGGTCAGCTAAAGCTGCTGGAGCCAAGTCTCTTTTCCTTTTAGCAGGGGTAGGCTGGCTTCCCCTAATCAGCAAAAGGTCTTCTGCCATTTTAAACATCTGAAACTGAGGCATGGAAGCAGGATCTCGAGGTTGGGTCATCGTTTTTTTTAGGTGTAGTTTGTACTCTGGATCTTAGAAACTTGGTAGTTTTAGAAAGAACTGAAGATGTGAAAGAAGTCGTCGGTTTGTGTCAAATATCGGTAGTGCGAACAACTTCCTCAGAAGCTGGTGCCTGCACAGCGGCTCTGGACCCATCCAAGGTAGAGACATCCGCAGGTTCCGTAGTCAAAGAAGAGTCTCGCTGCATACGGGTACTCCAAATAGGACTCGGTAGTGGTCTGCGAATTCACTGAAGCAGGCATCATGGGCTGCAAAAGCGCCAGAGTACTACCAAACTGGCGACTAGCTTAACGGAAGCATCGTCAGCAGTTTTGGACCTGTGCTGTCTTTATCCTTACATTTTTTCGGAAGACTGGTAGTTGGATGGCTTACCGAAGCCATTTCGGAATACGGAGATTGAGAGCAAAAGTATTTAGCTACGATAAGTACCCTACGATGTACAGTTCGGGCGTTGAACAAAGCACAAAACCGGCAGCCAGGGACGTCATGGTCTGGGCCTAAACAGGTGACGCAGTAAGATTGGAATTCTCGGTGCAGTATTTGCTTTCCACGGGCAAGACAATTGGTAACTTTTTCTGACATCTGTTAGAGCAAGAAAAATGGATCCCCACCGGGGTACTTAACTTTAGAAGACTTCAACTTTGGAAACGAAAACTCAGGTAGCGGCTGACTGACACTCATGCAAACTGCTTCTGCTTTGGGCTCCTCGGCAAGAAAGACTGATGTAATGCTGTCGGCTGCCTATTTTTATACCACTGACTACCTGACATCAGTCCTGGAGTGACAGCAACCAACGTAGAAATACTAAGCCTCTGGTATTCGGACCGACTGAGGGCTACCGCTGGCAGGATAACCCAAGTGTGATGACTGCAACAGTGAAACACAAACATCATCCTGGACCTCAGCAGTAACTACACAGGACCATACGGACAAACAGCCTTCAAATTCTTGGATAAATTATCCCCTGTCCAAGTTTTCTGGAGCAGAATTTGTTCAGTTGGTTGCTGGTGGAAGAAGCGAAAAGTACTTGCCTTGTACACACGATCAGTTCATAAGCAAACATAAGACACTCATGTGCAGCACCCACTTATGTGGGTCTGCTGAAGTGTTGCTCAACAGATCTGCACTGAAGTTATTCCCTTAGAGAATGTAGGTAGCTGTCAGAAGGAGAACGAACTTCACATCTAAAACCCAAGTCAACAGCGTCAGGCTGCACATGTGATTAACCATGGGTAAAGCCCACTTTTTCTAAATTGCACATGAACATACAGTCTGTAATCACTTTCATGGTGCCTGCACTGAACACCTGGAGTGCTTGCAAAACTCAAAGCCTTTCTTTCAAATGTAAAGCTTGCCCTCAATTGCCTTCCTGTTGTCCTATATTCCCCACTCTAGGGTATGGTATCCCCAGGCTTGATAGAAGGTATTTGTGATAATAATCAGGTTAGAAGTGGTTTTCCTGAAGTCTTGCTAGGCCCCCTCCCTCACTCCCTTCTTGCTGCCACTTCTTTTCTGAAAGGCCTTCCAACCTCTGGTCTGTGTTCCTATGCCTCACCTTTGATGAGCATGAATTTGCCCATCTGATTCCATAATATTCCCTTTGTATTCCATTTGTTTTTAATACAATTTAAGACTGAATTTCAAAGAGCAGCTGAGAGAGATATTAAGTATCTTGACTTAGACATGTTTGGACAGGGACTCAGTCCTCAACTTACAGTACCTTCTAAGGACTGCCCCCCCCCCCCCCCCCCCAGCAGAAGTCCAGATGACATACCTACAACATATCCACATTTTACAGCCAGTTGCCCAAAGTAGCCCTTCTGACCTCATCCTGGTCTCTTGTATAATCACCACCTATTTGCTTTAAGACATGCTCTTGGTACCACAGAACAAAGGTCTGGCAACTGAGGCTCCTAAATGTCAGGGTTAAGGAGGAGGATGGTTAGCTTCTTACCATACTCATGTGGTAACCTACTCACCCCATCTCATTAAGTTCTCTTATAACCTTGAGCCAATCTAGCTCTCTTAAAACAGACTTCAGGGACACTATATCGCTCTCTCCTACAAACTTCTTATACAGAAATTAATGGGTCCATGTTAGATGATCAACTTTTTAAACTTGAAAAAAATATCGGAAAGACCATAAGACTGAGTTTTCCAAAAACTTGAACATAAACAAAACAAAAATCCACCTTTTTCTGTTTTTGTAGGAGGGCAAGCCCCCTTGCACCCCCCCCCCACATTCCCTGCAAATTATATATATACCAACTCAGATCGCACCACAGTGAGGAAAAGGGTACATTTCCTGCTTCTCACTGTACTGAGATCTCCATTCAAAGGCTTCGAGTTTTTAAAAACTTGATCAAATGGTCTCTACCATATGGAGTTAGAGTTTCTGAAAACTCGATCAACTGATAGGAACCCAGAAGTTAGTGGGGAACACAACTTGTTTAGTAGCTTGCTATAGAGAGAGGTGAACAGAGCTATTGTGGGGATCCCCACTATTTATTCAGATCCAAGACTACCTCTGTTTTCAACATCCATTTGTTGAGAGTCTAGAAGGTTTCTGTTTAGAGAATCTGTAGGGTACTGCTCTGGCCTGCAATGTAAGGGACTATGAGGATTACCCACGTCCAAATCTTTCTGGCAAAGCTGTTATGTGGGACAAGATGTTCCCCCTTGTTTATGTACCACATGACTGTGGTGTTGTCTGTTAAGAGTTAAAGCATCCCTGTGCTTAAATGTTGTTGGAAAGCTTTGGTTTATATGCAACTTCTTTTGCTGCGGAGACCAAATGACCTGTACCTTCAAAGGACCTAACTGGGTTCCCCAAACTATGTTTGAGCTGTCCATCGGGACAGTCTTGTCTGCTTTTGCAGAGTAAAAATTGTTCCAGGGTTATTTTGAATACTATTACTATTTTCCCCACTATAGGAATTCTCGTTTCAGGTGTGAAAGGAGTGGCAGCAGAGTTTCCAGGGGTTGGGTGGGTTGTTCTATTTTTTTTTTTTTTTTTTTTTTTAAGAAACCACTGAAGTTTCCTTATGTGTAACTTTGCAAATGGAATCATGAGGAATGCATGATGCCAAATACCCCATTTTCCTCAGGAATTCTTTTGCAGTGATTAGCTGTTTTGGAAGCAGTCCTGTCAGGTACCCTGGCAAACAAAACTTGGTCTTGGGGAAGGAAGGCTTTCAGTTAAGCAGAGTCTATGATGGCTCCCAGAAAAAGGATTCTTATTTGAGGGACAGAGTGATTTCTAAAGATTTAGGGCGAGATCTACCTTCTGAAAACTGTCAACAGTGATCTGTAAGACACTCAGGATTTCTGAAGTGGAACTTCTCTGAAACAGTCGACTAAGTAGGGATAAATATGTCCTCCTAGAGTTCTGCAATGTGCTATCAGAGGAGCTAGACATTTTGTGAAAACTCTCAGTGCAGTAGATAGCTCAAATGGTAAACCACAGTGACTGTATGCTATATGGACATGGAGATAAGTGTCTACGGGGGACCACAGAAGCATTCTGGAAGATCAGCAGCAGTAATTTCTGCAACATAAGCATTTATTTTTTGGGATGTTGAACTTTTTTAGCCTTGAGAGGTCCAAGATGGGGTCTCCAAGTGCCCTCTTTTCTTGGGACTAGAAAATTCCTCGAGTAGAAGCCTTTCCTTTCTTGTTCTGGAGGGGACAAGCTGAATGGATCCTTGTTGAAGTAGCTCCCTGAGAATAAATGGCAAGAGACTTTCTTGCTATTTTGGTTGTTTTTGGAATGCCCAAAAAGGGTGGAATATCTCTGACCTGAATATAGACTCTTCCTTTATGTTGAGGACTCATCGGTCCCTGGTGATAGAATTCCACTGGTTTAGGAAAAAGGGAGAGTATTCCTGCTAGAGGTCTGAAAGGGGCAGGAAGGATTAGGGGGGGGGGATACGATATAGTCACAGTTGCTCTCTGTGCTGGGTGGGTTCCCTGCAGCCCCCTGACATTTGAGATTTTCTGTTTGCCATCTCCTACCATTGTCTTGGTTTTTCACCACAGGGAAGCTTCCCCTCATCTTGTTTATATGGGAAAGAAAGGTTTTGAAAGGTAGTTCCTACTGTAACCTGGGGTTGAAGATGGGTAAAATTATTTTTTTCTCTAGTTTTTCAAACATTTTTCAGCTGACAGGCCAAAAAGAAATTCTGTCCAATGGGGGCATCTAGTAGTTCAGCCTTAACCTGATCTGACAGGGCATAGGTCATAAACCATGCATGATTATGGATAACAGAATCTGTGGCAGCTGTTTTGCAAGACGCATCCATAGCATTATAGCCACATTTTAAGGAGTGTCTACAGATTTGTAAAGCTTCTCTGGCGATCTCCTAAATTTTCTTGGAGAAGGTTCTACCTGCAACAGAATCAACCTTAGCTAGCATTTTGTACTGGAGAGATTCAAGGTACCTAAGCACATGGAACCGACAATTCAAGGCTCTCATAGTCAGGGTGGCAGAGGAATAGGCTTTCTTTCCAAATCTGTCTAGTAATCTGCTTTCCTTGTCATAAGGCAGGGGATGTCTTACTGGCCCTTTAGCAGATTCACTGGAAACAACAGAAGGATCAGCCTTCAGATTTTTAGAGGTGCTTAAGGTTTTACAGAGTACCAGAAACACATATCTGGTTTCCTCATAGCACAAGGCAGAGAATCCGGGAGTAGAGGCATGTCCTCAAAGACCACCTAGTGCAATGTGCACTGGGGATATACCCAGTGGTCTGGGTAAAGGCAGACGTAGGAGTTCCCAACAGCGTTTCTAGGCCTGAGAGAACTGAAAGTCTCCTTCACTTTAAGTAGGGTATCAGTGAGGGTAAGGTCCTTCGGAGGGGAGGGGGGATTTGGGGGTTGCATGAAGCAGAACACAGTGTGTCATCTAAGTGAGTAGGGTTTGAGAAGTAAATGTCTACAATAAGATAATTCCTCTTCACCCTCACAGCTGGAGGAATGTTCTTCATGAAAACTTACTTCCATGCTCCTTTTAGATACACAGGCTCAGAAGTGGATTAGTGAGTTGGCCCTCTAGATTTCATGAAAGCCATAAACTCTTCTATTTTAAGGAGGTCTTGGGCTTTGGTCTGAGTAGAGGTGGTCAGAAATGGTGGAGAAGCAAATGAAGTGATACACCTCAGCTTGGCTGTCCATTTGACAAGGGAGACTGAAGGATGAGGTCATCAGACAACAATTTTGGTTATCCAGGAAGAAGTCTACCTTGGTAGGTACTGTGAGAAGACGGTGTAAGCTGAGGTTTGTGAAGTGACCTCAGACCCAAGAGAAGTGTGAACCGTGCTTGCAATCGAAGGTAGGCTGGAAGCCATGGCAGCCTCTTGACAGGTTGTGCCAGAGCTTTTAGACCAAGAGGTTGCTGGACCAGGGGGCTGCCTCACCTAGGTCTGTCAATTTAAGAACAGTAGTTGACGCCCTTTGGAAATGTAAGGATCCTTAGCATTTTTGTCTTTTTTTTTTTTGGAAAGATGGTAACAATGCTGGAGTCTGTGGAGGCCCTGCTACAGTGACGGATTGTGATGCCACTGAGCAAACCAAAGATTATGACTCCATATGAGCTGCAAAGTACCTCGGGCCCTATGTTTGAGGGTTTTTGCGTGGAATGTTGTGTGCTGAAACCTGAAGCAGAACAGACAAAACAAGTGAAAATCTTTATGCGGGATTTGCTTCCCGCACTTCAAGCAATTATTTACTTTCTTAAATATTAAATTAGCAGAAATTTCCTCAATGAGGCACTTCTCTGACTGGAAGGAGGAGATGATCCCTGGAAACACGAAATGTAAGAACACATCCGAAGTGCATTGGACTGCATGGCTACAAAGAACTGAAGATGGTACCTATGGATGCCATCTTATACCCAGACGTCAAGATGTTGTTCATCCATTGCCTACAGATGATGAGCAAACTCTGGAAAATGGACCAGTTGCGGGCTTCTGCATGGCAGGAAGACCCATGAATCAGTACTGCAACACTGATTAAAAAAATATCAGTAGATGTTTGAATTCCACACTTTTGCAGTACACTAACTATTTGGGTTGTTTCCTATATAAGCAACAACGGGCCTGCTTAAAAAGCTGGGGCTCCCTCCCGTAACATTCCTCTGGCTACTAGCTGATGAGCACCAGTCAAACAGCAGCCACAAGGAAGTGACTTCAGGACTTTCTTTTTGCTTATGAGGAAGCAACTAAGGACCTTTTCAGGAGCAGTAGTCTGTCTACAGCTTCATTTCTGGCAGATAAATCTCTCTGCAGCATCCTTCCACACAGAATTTATTGCTCTTTTAAGATCAGACCCTATTTTGACTAATTATTTACTTAAAAGTGCATTTTTTTCTTATTTAAGAAAATCACTACTAATTTAAATATTGCTTGTTTCCTATCAAGTATTGCTTTACTAATTTTATAGGTTTATTTATTTTCTTCGGGGCATTTTTTGCGTCAAGTGTAAGGTTTCTGCAACTTTGGAGTTTAGATGTTAGTATTTTACTCAAAATGCGGTTGTAAAACTATGGGCATTTGTAGTGCTTGTGTACTTTGTGACAATATAGCTGAACATTTCTTTTCAGTTGCTAAACTGCAGGGAAAGATACTACTGCTCAAATCAGGAATTGTGTGCACTCTTGTCAGACACCCTTGTCATTTTCCTCCCAACCGCAAGGCTTTTTCCTTGGAGACAACTTCCACAGGATGAAGGAAGCTTTCCAAATGGAATTGGAAGAGTACTCAATACCAGAGATATAGTCTTGTTATCCTGAACCTAAGTTGCTAGCTGTCCCTCTACTAACTTACCAACTGACACTTTCCCGTACTGTTTACAAGCAATAAGGCTTCTTCCTCAATCACAGCATGGATACTCACTCCAGTCTTGCTGGTTCTTCTCCAACTATACTTAAAGTAAAACTTACTAAGAGAGTCCTTGCAGTCACAGCTTGTTCAGTCAGTGCTCCAGCTGCTGGAGGGGTTATCCTGTAGTGGCCATCCACTGTTCCTCTGTTGACAGATGTTCTGGATATTGTGTTTCTTAATGTAAAAGTGGAGATGGACTCCCAATCTTCTGCACTTAAGAAGCCTGACCATTTTTTAAAGGTCCAAGAATTCCCATAAACACCTGCAAAAGACCCCATTAGTTGATTCAGATGAGGTTTCTCTCGATCTTAGCAATGGATCAGTCTTGACTCCTACGAAAAAACATATTCCAAATGACAGTGACAGTACAGCCAGCGTCCAAGAGTGCTACACACTGATCAACAGCTTAATTTCAGCTCTCACAGTGTGAAATCAGAAACTGAGAAATAAGAGCCAGTGGTACTGACAGCTTAGGTAAAATTCAGTTACTGGCTAGTAAGTACAATGCCTGCATGCCAGTAAAGAAGAAATTTAGAGAACCTAAAAGAAAATCAACCAGAACAAATGAGGAGAAAATGGGTTGGGAAGATTAATAGAGCTGCTCAGCAAAAAGCAAGTCAAGCTTCAACTTTGGTACAACAGAAGATTTTCAGAAATTTAGAGGAAAAAATAAAATGTCCTCAGTAGTGACTAAAATAAACGAAACACTGAAGAAACATATCAACTGAAACATGCTGGAAACAGAAGCAGCTTTAACCAGCTATTCAGATGAACTTCTTTTGTCTTTTCCCGGTTAGGGGTCGCCACAGTGGATCTCACCTGTCTGCTCATGATTGGCAGTGGAGTTTTACGGTGTCGATTTGCCAGCCCGGCGCCCAACCTTCCACAGAACGTGCACGCACTCATGCCTAGGGCCAATTTAGAGTGTCCAATCCACCTACAGCATTGTCTTTGGGATGTGGGAGGAAACCGGAGGAAACCCACGCGACCACAGGGAGGACATGCAGCCTCCAAACAGAAGGCACCCCAGCCGAGGATTGAACGAGAGAACCTCTTGCTATGAGGTGGCAACGCTAACCACTGTACAACCATGGCCGCCCGGATATTCAGATGAATTAAGCGTAAAAATCGAAAATGAAGTGAAAAGACTGGCTGAATATGAGAATAGGAACAAGAGCAGTTTAAAAAAAATGGCAGCGTTAGAAGACTAGCACTGAGAAAACCCGAGTTTTCTACTGTGCCAGAAAAACTGGCATACACTATTAATTTTATGAAAGCACAAAGCAACTAGACTGGCAGTACACAGTAGGACTTGTTAACTGAAAGGGCATAAAGTGCATGCTCCAAACCTGGCCATGCGAAAGCACACAAGACCTGTATTAGTAAAGATGCAATCACACTAGCAGAGAGAGTCGATACTGCAAAAACTGTGGCACAAGGGGAAATTATTAAAAAATGGAGACAGCAGTGTGTTTGTGGAAAATGATTATTCACTGCACACCAGGAGGAAGAGAACCAAATTTATCCTGGCAATTAGGGAATGTCGAGAAGCACGGGTGAGATTTAAGCTGCTGTATCAGCAGTCTTCTGAATATTTTTTTCTGAAGGATCAGAGACCTTACTAGATGCAGAACAGGCTAAGGAGGACAATGTGTACTCAACAAAAATTCTGCAAGCAAGCAAAGGGACTCTGCTTTTCATTTTTTCGACAATAAAGCTCATTGACACTTTGCCAGTGAAACATTTACCAATGTGTCAAAAGAAAATGCTTGAGAGAGAGAAAAAAAATCACAGGAGTTGACTAGAATTACCTTGGACTTCATCCAGAGTCTGGTCTTGGGAAATAGAAATGAACAGCAAGACCACCAACAACATTGAAAGTAGTAAATTAAGATGGTAAAGCCTCAATCACATTTTCAAAATATGGTTTTGTGAGAAAGTGGTGGAGAAAGGCTGGACTTTTGTTGACTTAAATTTGTGGGTATACTGTAAAGAATATATCTCACTTTAAGTCAATAACATTTAGGACACTAACAGGAAGAAAAAGAGCAAATAAAATAATTTTTACTGGTATTTGTATAAAAGTTCATGATATAAACTAGCTGTTATATAGTAAAATCAAGTTTTGTATAATGTATGAGCAGGGGTATTTTAAATGGGGGGAGTCTTCAGTGACTGTGGTACTTACCAGCAAAAGAGTAAGCAAGTACTTTTTAGTTGGAAGAAATAAAGAATTTACAGTATAAAGAGAAGAAAGACCAGATGAAAGCAAGCATAAGTTAAATAAGCTGTGATCCTGGGCTGTTGGGGTAGGGTGTAAAAGTGCACCAATTACATTATATGTAGAATTAAAATAATTTCTCTTACTTTTACAAGGATGCAGGTCTAGAACAATGCCCTTAGCTTAAGCTACAAACAAGTGTTTTTTTATAAGCAGGCTTGAAAAACAAAACAAAATTACAAAAGCCATGAAAAATGCTAAATTTCTTGCATCTGCAAATATGTTAACTTGTTTTATCCATTAGCAAATGTTCTCAAAAGAAACCAAGAAATCTGCTGCTGAAGGCAGTTGTATATTGTGTTCTGCGTGAAACTGAAAAGATTTGTGAAACTGAAAAGATTTTTTCAAGCATTTATAGAGTTGCGACCTTTTTCTCTCTCACTGCTGACTGTTTTTACGTGGACACACTCCATCTGTAGGTGCAAGCAATTAGTCTTGAGTTCTGATCATTCTTTGCCTAAGGAAATATAAAATTTAAAGGTACAGTGGCAAGCAGTTCAGTGAAAACCAAAGTTTGAAATTATGGGAAGCGAAGAAGGGATAGCAGCCACACTAGCAGACTTGTCAGATGGTGAACAATTCAGTTTTAAAGACAGCCAGTGTACTTTTTCTGAAGCCTAAAAATTGATGTTTTCTGAAAGCATACAAGCTGTTTTTCACGTCTGGGAGGGGAATAGAGACAAGAAAAGAACAGATACCAATCACTGTAAGTGGGAACATAGGCTGTAATGTGCACCTTAGCATATGCAATGTTCATAGGTTCTTAGGTGTTTACTTGACTAATGACCACTAGGGCCTTTTTAAGCCTAGCCATGCATCCCAAATCTCTGATACCCTTGGATAAGTGCAAGCATGGGCCTGGCAGACGAACCATTTTACAGGTTACCTGTTTGCATTAGAGATATAGGTGTCAAACCACGGATGATTTCCGTTTTCCCATTCAGTTGTCCAAGTTGCACTTTAATTGGGTTAGGGAGAGACTCTGCTTAACTTGGATGGGGAGGAGCCTGTTCCATAGACGGGGGTAGTCTCTGGGATACATACATATCTCTCCATCAGGTCCTATTTATATCACAGGCAAGGTTTAAGTCTTTAGAATGGGTAATTCTGGTACTGTCTGTTTTTGTGGATATGCAGGAGGTCCATCAGAGTAGGGCCTGACAATGCCCTGTATGTCAAGCACAAATCTCTCCTCAAAAGCCTGTAGGAGACAGAATACAGGCATTAGGCTTTGAGGTGGTCTGCACAGGACATATTACTTAAGCCTGTATTCTTTTAGTGAGGAACTTCTGTGGATATTCCAGTTGTTGGATATGCCTGGTTAGATACATACCAAAGGGGGCATTGCACTCAATGATAGGTCTGATGAATGCAGAATACAGTGGAACAATGACTTAATTGGACTTAGATGACATACTTTTGTTTATAAGTTACACAACACAAAATGGTTTCCTCATCACTGTACAAGTGATGACCAAAGGCTAGGTTACTATCCATGTGTGTCCCCAAGACCATGACTACTGGGTCATCTCTAAGGAGTGTGTTGCCAATACGATAGTTACCACGGATGGATGACTTCCCAAAGGATATTAGTATGCATTTCTTGGGATTTAATTTTAGTCCATGGCTCTGACACCAGTTGCTTGTGTCAGACCCTCCTGGAGAACATTTGCGTCAGTGTGATATTCAATGACAACTCCTAATTTGCACTCATCTGCAAATTTAGTCAGCCTGAGACCATTGACACTGGCCTTGACTTCTGAGAAGTAAATGCCAAAAAAGAGCAGTCCAAGGACTGATCCCTGAGTTGAGTCCACTTGTGACTGACCTCTTTGTAGAGATGGACTCCTCAATTCTAACTTCCTGGGTCCTGTCTGTGAGCCAGTTTGCTATCCACTGGGTGACATATGGGTTTGTATCTAACCTTGAGTTTGTCAACAATGCCCAAGTGGGGTTTCGTGTCAAATGCCTTGGCCAGGTCAAGGAAGCCAGTGTGAACGATTTTGCCCTCATCCATTGCTTTGGTGACTTCTCAAAGTCATCCACCAGGTTGAGTAGGCATGATCTGCCCTTGACAAAACCAACCTGGTTGGGTCCAGTGTCTGGAGGCTTACTATATCTCTATCGATCATCTCCATGATAATGCTTTACATACAAGACTAGTGAGACTTATGGGTCTGTAGTTTTCAGGGTATGTAGATCGCCCACCATTGTGCAGAGGGATGACTGTTGCCCTTTCTCAATTCATGAGGCATGAATCCTATTTGGAGGCTACAGTTAAATAGTAATTCCAGGGGCCCTGACAGGTCATGTTTCATGCTATTTAGAAGGCATCCTGGGGATAATTCTCTGAGCCCATTGATACAGTATTATTGGTCTTGTTTCCCATGGATAATAGGAGGAGTTACATTTGATGATATTTCCTGAGGGAAAGTTGAGGGGAAGAGAGGAGTAAGGCTGGAGCTGAATATATCAGCCAGGATTATTTGCTACATCTTCTGGCTCAGTATAGATGGCTCCATTTACAATGGGGCTCTGCACACAGTTGTGTACTGCGGACAAAGCTAAAGAATGCTTTGTGGTTGCCCTTGGCCTGGGAGGCCATACTTACCTCAAATTTGACTTTGGTAGACTTTATGTGTCCTCGGAGTTGTTTGTTTAGTTTGATGAGAGTGTTTTTATCCTGTTGGATGCTGCACCTCCTAATTTTTGCCATGACTTTCTTTCTCCTCTTATACGTCTGACTGACTGTGATTCCACCACGGAGTCTTGTTTGTTTAGTTAGTTCTGTACTTCTTAGTTGAGTGCAGCTGTTGAAATGGGGCAATTGTTCCTATCTGGATGGGTTAAACATTATTTGAATATGTACATAGTTTTGTTTAATGATGTATCACTATCATACATTTACATAAATGATAGTAAACCATTCTGACATGTCAGTTGCAAACATACACCACATATAATCTTCTATACACTCATTGTCAATCGAAAATTACACATCTCATTCAATTCCTGCCTTCCCTTAAACTTCATTCCTCCTCCAAATTATTATTCTGCATGTATTGTTCTCACTTCCCATTTTCTATGCAACTTGTTCCCACCCTTTTCTAAAGATTCCACTCCCAGTTCCTTTCCCTCTGTTACTATATTCACTACTTTTAGCATGGTTGGTTTAGACTTTTGATTTCCATTTTCTAGTATTTTTTAAAGCAGCCACCAGAATTAAACTCAGCAAGGCCTTACAATGTCTAGGCAACTGCAATTCTGTATCACAACTCAAACAATTTCCTGAGTTACACCAATTTGCTCACCCAGTATTTCTGACAACAGTAGTCTGCAACAAATTTTTAAAGTCTGCCAATTCATTACATTCCCAAAATATATTCCCAATTACCTCTTTCTTTCCCATCACACCTTGAACATTTGCAATCTACCAGAGGAAAAATTCTTACCTATGCAAACACTTCCAAGGAAAACTTTGAAATCTAGGCTTGTTTCCATGTTTGGGAGCCATATGCGTATCCTTCTATTGTTTCTTTATGAATTGCTTATTCAGTCTCTTCTCAATCCTTTCTAACCTCCTTTAATTGATTCCTACAGTTATCATGCAATATTTTATATGCCCTAATTATCCCTTTCTTAACAGCAGCTTCTGTTCTAGATGCTACTAAAAAAACTCTACCAGTGCAGGTCTTTCACCTAGGCTCCTTTCTCTTTGCCTATATTCAGATATCAATTCTTGACAGGGAAGGCAGTCTCTAACCTACAGTCCAAACATATTCTTGGCCTCTTCCCATTCTATTACTAATTATTTACTCCCAATACCTTGGTTCCTTTGCCAATATTCACCAGTAAATTCCAACCCTCTCCCTCTCACCTATTCTCTCTACCCCTAAATGCAGTAATCCCCATCAGCAGGGAATCTTTTCTACATTCCAGTGCTGGCTTAGTTTTTTTGAAAACTTTCTGCTACTTTATGAAAATAATATTCTGTATCATTGTTATTCACCTACGGGATCTGCATCCAAAATCCCATTCTCTCCTAATTTCTTGAGCTTCTCCTGTTTCACCATCATCATCCCTTTCCACTTTGAATTAGTTTTCCGCTCAAGCTATGTGCAGGAGCCTTAAATGCGTAGCTCATGAAATACCCCCTTCAAATCAGGACATTTCAAAGCGCCTTGTTCTATTGAAATGATCAAATTTGACTCTTGTCATCTTCCCTTCAGATAAAACCCATAAATTCTTTATTAATTGCCATCCACAAGTTCTCCTCTTGCTGATAAAAATCTGCCTGATCTGTGCATAAAACTAAAGGAACTAAAACATTCTCTACCTGTATCTTGCTAACTATATCCTTAAAAAGTACAGTTGTGTACACGTACCATAAATGTAGATGTTAGAGTCTATTCAATGTTGTAGTCATTGCATGTGGGTTATCCATGCTATGGTAGCCCTCGGCTGCTGTCGCTTGCTGACTGACATCAGGGCATCACCGCTATAAAGCAAGGCAGCAGACGCCATTACATCAGTTTTTCTTGCCCTAACCAGACAGAAGCCCAAGTAATACGGTAACAAGGTCCTGGTGGCTAAAAACCACCTAGAGAAACTTATGTCTCCATAAAGAAAAGAAGATACAAGGGGGAAGGAGGGAGGGAAACCAGGACTGCAACAGTGAATACACTCTAACATCTACATTTATGGTAAGTGTATACAACTGCACTATGTTCTTCATTTTTCACTGTTGCAGTCATCCCCTGTGGGAAGATTCCCAAAGCTGAAGAGAGGGGTGGCAGGATTAGTACGAGACTTAGGCCTGGGTCAGCAAGCCCTGCAGAACTGCAGAGGCAAACCTTGCCCTAGCCTTAGAAAACAGATTTAGGTGCTAATGCTTGGTAAAGGTATGGACAGACATCCACGTGGCAGCTTCCAGGATGTCCCTGGTGGGGACTCCTCTGAGGAATGCTGTGGAAGTGCAGGCTGTCCTACTGGAGTGGGTTCAAACAGATTTAAGGGGCTTCCCATGTAACCTGTAGCAGAAATGGATACAGTGTGATATCCATTTGGAAATGGTTTGCTTGAAAATGGGCTTCCCCTCTGACACTGGAGCAAAGCTGACAAGTAGATGATCTGTTTTCCTGAAAGGTTTAGCATGGTCCAGATAGTATCTGAGCTGTCTGTGCATGGCTAGTGAGTGCAAAATTCTTTCCCCCTTGTTTTGGGGGTTAGGAAAGAAGGTGAGTAGATGTATGGCCTGGTTGAGAGTCACATTAGATACCACCTTGTGCATAAAGGAGGGGTTAGTCCTCAGGGAAACCCTGTCTGCATGGAAAATGATGAAGGTCTGAATAGCCATTAGTGCCTGAAGTTCTGAAACCCTTCTAGCTGAGGTCATATCTAGGAGAACAGCAATCTTCCAGGAGAGGAATCTTGGTTCTGCTGAAGCAGCAGGTTCGAAGAGTGGTAAGGTTAGTTTTTCCAAAACATAATTCAGGTCCCAGGCTGGCGTGGGCGGCCTTCTATGAGGTCTGATATTAGAAGCCCCTCTGAGGAATTGTTTGATCAAAGGATGGGAGAACAGGGGCTGATCTGTCTCAAAAAGAGCTGAAATTGCTGAAGCATGGATTTTAATAGAAGAGAAGGAGAGGCCAGTATTAAGTAGCTCTGCTAGGTAGTCCAGGAAAGAGGGATGGAAGGTTGAGAAGTACTGCCCCCTCTGGACTGGCTCCAGGAGCAGAATCTTTTCCATTTTCTAGCATAAGATTTTTTGGTGCTGGGCCTTCTGGCCTCTGTGATAATATCTAGGACCTGTTTGCTCAACTGGGGCCCCTTGTTTGTCTTTAGAGTAGTAGCCATGCTGATAATTTCAGAGTCAGTAAGTCGGGGTGCAGCACCCCCCCCCCCATCTGAGTCAGAAGGTCTGGGATCAGGGGAAGCTGCCTGGGAGGCTGTAGTGTCAGACTGCGCAGTAAGGGGTACCAATGTTGTCTGGGCCAATCTGGAACAATGAAGATGACCTTTGGTCTCTCCTCCCTTATTTTGATCAGTACCTTGGAAATAAGAGGCAGAGGAGGGAATACATACACAAAGAGGGCGTTCCAGGGGATGGTCAAGGCATCCACCTTCCAAGCTAGGTGGTGATACTCCCTGGTACAGATGGTTGAGATGCGAGGCAGAGAGATCCGCCACTACGGAGTGATCTGTAGAAAGATTTTTCTGTGGAGCTGCCATTCGTGGGGGTCCAGTAAGTTCCTACTTAGGTGGTCTGCCCGGGTGTTGTTGATTCCTGGGAGGTACTGGGCTATAAGGTGTAGTGCCAGGGAAGAGGCTGTCAGCCAGAGGTTCGTGGCTAGCTTGCACAGAGGGCAAGATTGGGTCCCTCCCTGTTTGTTGATGTACCACATTATGGTGGTGTTGTCTGTTTTGAAAAGGAGAGCCTCTGGCTTAAGATGGGGTTTGAAGGATGTCAGAACCTTTTGTACTGCCATCATTTCCTTCTGGCTGATGTGTAAGGGAAGGTGCTGGGCCATCCTGGCTCTTGGGTGTACCTGCCTTCTAGGTGAGCGCTCCAAGCAATGTCTGGGGCATCGGTGGTAATGGTCTGTCCGGTAGGGCAAAGGGAAGACCCTCATTCTTGGAACAGGCCTCTGCCTACCAGAGAAACTTGGCCCTTATACAGGGGGATCAGGGGGAGAAAGGTTTCTAGAGGCTGAGAGTGCTGACACCAAAGGTTCTGTAGATACCACTGAAGTTTTCTCATATGAAGCCTGGTCAGAGGAATTAGAAGGATGCAAGATGCCATGTACTCCAAGACTTGCAGGAACTTCCTCACAGTGAGGAGACTTCTAGAAGCCAGGTGGGAAAAGTAGAGAGGCAGGAAGCTCTGCTTTCCTGGGGATAGGAAGGCCATTTGGGATGCTGTGTCCAGCAGTGCTCCCATGAAAATGATCTTCCTGGAGGGTGTTTGCTTTATTTCTTCTCGTTGATGGTGAACCCTAAGGAAGTTAGTAGGGCTTTGACAAAGAGGTGTTGGAGCAGCTTCTCTCTGCACTTTGCTTGAATGAGGCAGTCGTCCAGGTAAGGGTAAATCTGTACGTTTCTCTGCCTGCAAAATGTTATGGCCGGGGCTAAGCATTTGGTGAATACCCTGTGAGCAGTAGATAAGCCAAAGGGTAGCGCAGAGAATTGAAAGTGTTGTGAGCCTGCTCTGAAGCGCAGGGATTTCCTGCAGGATTCCTTTATGGGGATGTGGAGGTAGGCATCCTTTATGTCTAGGGTCACTAGCCTGGCATTTTTTGTCAGCATAGATAGCAGCTACTGCAAAGTTAACATTTTGAATTTGGGGACCACCAGGGAGGTGGTGGATAGATCCAGGATGGGGCGCCAAGTGCCCTCTTTTCTGGGGACAAGGAATAGTCTGGAGTAAAAGCATTTGCCCATTTGATCTGGGGGTACAGGTTCTACTGCCCCCTGACATATGACAGTCTGGACTTGTTTCAATACCTCTGCCCACTGATTTGGAGGTAAATCTGGGTACCCTCTTGAAAATGGGAGTTCGTTGAAAGAGAATTTGTATCCCTGAAAAATGATCTTTAAGACCCATTGGTCCTTTGTTACTGGAAGCCAATTTTCTTTGCAGAGGAACAGTCTTCCTCCTAGCTTTTGGTGAGTGGAAGGGGGGCAGAGGGGAGAGGAGGAGTCATTGAGAATTTCTGCCATAGAAGGATGGCTCCGGACCCAGCAGAGGCAGAGACAACCAAAGGTTTGGAAGATTAAGATTTCTGTGGCATACCGGACTCCGAAAGCGTCTCAGTAGAGCCCTGCGTAGATATCGTATTGGGCATCAGGGGCTGCGAAGGGGCCTCACTGAATTCCTGAGAACTGACTAACTGCTTAGTGGTAGCATCGTCGGAAGTCTTAGTCTTGTGTGGTCGGTCTCTCTTTATCTCTGTTTTTTTAGGAATGTTTACGGTTTGTTGGCAGAAGGATGCCATTTCGGAATGCAAAGACTGAAGGCGAAAATACCAGTCTACAATAAGAGTTCTATGACGAATGGTTCTCATGTTAAAGTGGGCACAGAACCAACAACGGGAGACGTTGTGGTCTGGGCCTAAACAAGTGATGCAGTATGAATGGAAGTCTCAGTGTGGGACGTACTTTCCACAGACGAGACAATTGTTAACTTTTTCAGACATTGGTTAGTGCAAGAAAAAAGGATCCCCAACGGGGTACTTCGCTGTAGACGTTTTCAGCTGAATTTCGAACTCTGATAGTGACCGACTGGCACACTTGCAAAATACTTCTGCTACGGGCTCCACAGCAAGAAAAACTGATGTAATGCTGTCAGCTGCCTTGCTTTACAGCACTGACGCCCTGATGTCCGTCAGCAAGTGACAGCAGCCTATGCAGAAAAACAGTGACTCTGGTATTCAGGCCGGCCAAGGGCTACCACAGCAGGGATAACCCACAAGTGATGACTGCAACAGTGAAACACGAAGAACATCACAGGTTCTAGTTTCTCAGTTTTTGTATAATCCTTTGTTGTCTATTCCCACGAATCCTTAGCTGCCATAACAATCCTTTTTAACCTACACTCCTAAATACTTAATTTTATCATTTCCCTATAAACATGGGTAATGGAGAATCGATTTGTGCGTGGGTACATAGTTTACAGCTATTGCCTTTGTTTTATCTTCATTAAATTTTGTGTCCTGAAAAGAACTGAAACTGTCTCAATGTTCCGCAACACTTAAATGTCAGATTCTGGTTTCATCCGGTACAAAACATCATCTGCAAATAAAGCTAACTTTTCTTTATTACCATATCAATTATATTCTTGAGTTCCTTATTTTCTTTGCCAATGGCTCTAATTATAACAAATGGAGGAGAAAGAGGATACCCTTACCTGGTTCCTCTGTTGAAACAGAAGTTAGAAAATGACCCCCCCCCCTTTTTAAATTTGCTCCTCCAATCCCTCATATATCATCCTAATTAACCTTATCATTGTGTCAGGGAATGCAGATACTTCCATTGTTCTAATCAAAACATCCCAGCTTTGACTGTCGAGTGCCTTCTCTGCATCAGGACCTAAGAATACCACTGGCATTTTCTTATGTTCTGCTTCCCTCTGCATCATCAAGGTTGTCAAATATTTGTCTCCCCTCAGCAAAACCACATTTGATCTATATCAATCCATTTTGGCATCACTTTTGCTATTCGTTTAGCCATTAAAAGAAAAACAAAATGGGCATATATGACGCTGGCTCTGATGGGCCTTTACCATCTTTAGGTATTACAGCCACCATAGCTTTTACTCCAGGATGTTGGTGCTTCTTTTAAAATACTGTTAAAAAAAAAACTTCCAGATCTTTATCACTTTCTTCCCTCCAAGCTTCCAAATGCCCAAAGGAATACCATCTATTCCTGGAGACTTTCCTGTAGACTGGTTATACAACATTTTATCTCATCTTCTCTTATCCTAACTGTTAAAAGTTGAGCCTCATCTACCTCCAACCCTGGGATATTTAATTATTTTATAAGCATTTCCATTTGCACTTTAATTTCCACATTTATCTGCTTTATATAAATTTTCATAAAATTTCCAAAATATTTCTAATACCGCCACAGAATATTTTCACTGCTGTAGGATTGCTAAGCTTGGCAACAACCCTTTCTACTTTGTTGCCTGAGCCATTGTGCTAAAAGCTTTTGTGCTCTGGAGTTATCAAAAACAGTTACTTACAAATATTTCAAGCATGGGCATCTAGCCTGCCAATATACCAAAAGAGTTGTTCCCATAAAGTGTCCAGGCTGATCTTAAAAACCTCTAAACTAGTGCTTGCTTAAATTTAATTTGGTAGTCTATTCCATACATCTGCTCTCTCAAGACAGCCAATTAGTACATTTCGCACTCCTATAGAATCTTCTACATACGTTGTCTGATGATTCTCTACTACTTCCTGGAGTAGCTGTCTCTAAATGCCCTACATACCTGAATAAGGTCTCCTCTTAAATATCCATATGAAACTGTATACAACAAGTTCAGATATTTTACTCGTTTCACAATAACTTGAATTTTCACATCCATGGATGCCCTTGGTATACTTTCCTTTGTACTCTTTCCACTTTACTCATGCTTGTTTTCTTATAAGGTTTCCATATCGCGACTCCATACTCAAGTTTGGGTCTAATGTAACTAACAATGACTTCATCTTTTCTGAATTCCTAGACTTTATACATCTTTTTATACATCCTATAGTTCTATAGATCTTTTTATACATCCTATAGTTCTATAACTATCAACCAAATGGTTGGCATGATTAGAAAAACTCAAAGCTGGATCTACAATATACTCAGATCCTTAAATGAATCTACAGTTTCAAACTGTGTGCTGTATTAGTCACCTTTCAGTTTGTCTCCCAAAATCTCGTATGCTTAATTGATGAGCAACTAAAATTTGACTTGCACATCCAATAGGCCATCAAAAAAAAACACACAAAAAAACTTGGACTACTTTATAGGAACAAAAAATTCCTCACTACTGCCACTAAACACACACTTGCGCAGGCATTTCTCTTACCCAGTCTTCTATACACTTCCCCCATCCTCAGCAATATCCAAACTACTTCAGTGCAGAAACTGGAACAAACGTACAGTAAAATTGCCAGATTTATTCTAAAACAAACACTCTCTTCACATCACTGCCTCTCACTAAACAAACTTCAGTGGCTGGAATTTAGACACCTTCTCCTACAATCACAACTCCACACTACCTTTTTCCATACTCAACCCCTCTGCCTGCCCTGCTCTCGCCTCCCATGTCACTCCCTACACCCCCCCCCCCCCCAGCCTCTCCAGAGTGCTGATCTCTCAGTTTATAAACCCAAAAGGAATATTGGCAAACTACTTTACAAACACTCTGTCTCACTAAATTGGAACAAACTCCCTCTCCATATTAGATCCAACCTTTCCTTTCCCTGTTTTGAAAAGGAGCATAAATCTCACCTACTAAACTTGAAATTATGCCGTTGCATTGACCACACATAGTCTTAGTCTCTCCCACTGTATAACCTGTTGCATCTCCTAACTTTTGTTAGTAACTTCTGCTTAAACTAGTCTCCTAAACCCTCAGCTCTACTACTATAGCCCCCTCCCATTCTCCACACTATCGCCCCCACTTCCTATCAATGTCTATACATTGTCCTTTTAAGCAACGATTATCTTTTTGTTTTTACTCTATGTAGTAAATTTTAGTTCACTACTATCAGTGCAACCCTTAATGTTCATAATTTTTTTCTTTTGTTTTTCTCTTTATAATTAATTTCATAGGTGGTGTGTATTAACAAGGGGTAAGGGTAGAGTTTGGGCCAGGGAGAGACCTGGGGGGGGGGAGTAGGGAGTAACATGGGAGGCGAGAGCAGGGCAGGCAGAAGGGTTGTTGAGTATGGAAAAGGTAGTGTGGAGTTCGATTCTAGGAGAAGGTGTCTAAATTCCACTGATACCTTACCTTTCATCGCCCCTTGTTAATACACACCGCCTACTGACACTCCTCCTAACCTGCCTATAAAACCTACCTCAACTTTAATTCCCACCTCACTAACCAATATTATGTCTAAAGCAATCATGCCATACCAATTACAACTATTAATATTGGTCTCACTCTTACCTGCTCTAACCACTACCCATCTCTTAACCTCCTATGACAAACCTCTTTACTCTACCCTTCTCTACCCTTCCAAACACACTTCAACACCAACACTAGCTCTCTCGCCAAACATTCTAAATTTCATTTGCAAACCCAGCTACCTACTAGCTAAATATCACAGACTAGTACACATTAAATATAGCAACCTAAAAACTAAAAAATCATTTGACTACTATTGTATCTCCAAACTAAACACTTTACACTCCTCCACTCCTTAATAGATGGGGACATTCATCCTAACCCTGGTCCAAACTCTACCCTTACCGCTGCAAACTGTAACCAATACAAACTAGTACCCTACCTCCTACCAATTCACTCTCTATTGCACATCTTAATATATGCAGTATTCGCAATAAAATCGCTCAAGTTCATGCCCTCCTAGATGTCCACCTATTTCACATCCTATGTTTATCAGAAACATGGCTAAAACCTACAATAAAAGACAATGAAATCAACCCTCCAGGTTACAACATAATTCGACTAGACCGCACAACCAAAAAAGGTGGAGGGGTAGCAATTCTCTACAAAGCAGAACTACAAGTTAGCACTGTAAATCTTAACCAACCTTTAGATAATAATGCCGAAATAATTATCTCTAAATTCCAGCTTAACACACAAAGCCATAAATATCATCTGCGCATATCTTCCCCCAGGAAATAACATTAGCTTAGGTTAAAATGTATGTAATTGAATTATGGGGGACTAAGTATTCTCCGGTATTGGGTAACCCCCCTGTGTTAGCAACACACCGGCAAAGAATGTAGATAAAAAGTACAATAGGGCATGTATTATATATTACACTCCACAGAAACTATATAAAAGAAATTACTAAAAAATATTGGAATGCATCTTTTAATGACACCGAATTAATGGATGTATTGCGTGAGACACCCAATTTTATATATAAAATGGGTATGAATTTGAAGTCCTTATTTGAAAAGAATAAAGATCAGACTATTGATATTAGAAACAACAGAGGAACTAGGAAGTGTGGAAGCTGTCAGTATTGCAAAGTAATTAATGAGGATGAAAATTTGATCCTAGATAACATCAATAGGACCAGAGTAAAGTTTGTCAGAGGTAATTGCAATACTATGAACATTGTGTATCTAGCCAAATGTCATCAATATAGTTGTTTTTACATTGGAAATTTAGAAGACGAATTTATGAGCATTTATATGCAGTTAAAAAGAATGATAGTAGTAATGCTTTATGTCAACATATACAAGAGACGGACAATACACATTACTTTAAGTTTGCCATTTTAGAACGTGTGATCCCCAATATTAGAAGAGGTAACCTTAAGGCTTTTTTAGCTGTTAGGGAGGCAAAATGGCAAATATTAACGGATGCATCCACCAAGCCAGGTTTAAATGAACATTTATCATTAAGACCATTTTTTTAATGTAAAGTCTTTGTGTACATTCTTCAAGTTTGTATATGTGTTTTTATATGTGTTTATTTGTGTTTCATAAGGAATTTTATATACATACCTGATTTTAGTATTAATTTTTCATATATATATATATATTTTTTTATTATGATCTAATATACATTTTTTATCATGATTTTGATCTGTACCATCACGATTGTGATTCTTGTACATACCTAAGAGATGATTCATTATGTTTTTTACACTCTGCCATACGTTTATTACACTCTGCCATAGAATTTTACAAATATTTTATTATTTTATCATTTCATAAATTTACTTTTTTATCTATTTATTAACATATTTATTAATATATTTTCTTTACTATTATATATATTTACTTTTACACATTATATTGTGGGTTTATTGGCACCCTATACTTAAATTTAATTACATTATGTTTTCACACATATAGTTAAGAAGTAATTTATTGGCAATTCATGAATATTTATATTTCTTGTTTTTATATAGTTTTTCATATAGTATATTTTTATATAGTATAGTTAGACTTCATTTTGCCATTTGCTTTTGTTTATATTTCATATATTTCGCACTATATTACACACGAATGCACTTTATATTTAGCTCAAACAATAGGCTATTAAAATGTATGCTGCTCTTTTGCTAGGTTCGATTGCTAGGTCTTGGTTAGTTTTTAACATTTCATATTTTACATTATTTACATTACATTATTTAGAAGCTTTGGATATTTTAATTTGATTCATCTATAACTAGAGTGACAGGTCCTCATAGGCTTTGTTGACTTGCAATTTTAATACAATTTTAATACATATTATGCATATCAATTTTAGTAATTATGCTTTATAGATATAGTATGTTTGATTCGTTTTGTTCTTTATTTTTTTTGTTTTTAAAGCTATATAACAGTTTTAGAAAAAGAACGTGGAATACGTCTTTAAATAACATATGAAGTTGGCACCAAAAATGTTTTAAAATGGACTAATTAACTAATTAAATTGATTCTGAGGAATTCCACGTTACAGTGGATGAAAGCGCTTAATCTTGTTCTTGTATTATTGTATTATTGGACTTATTATAGAGTGGATTATCTATTGGTTATAGAAATAAAGAGGTGTATTATTGCTTCACTGGTCTTGGCTCGTTCTTCTTGGACTACTTCTGATTTTGGTTCATTTAGACTTCTTTTGAAACTATAAACTCCCCTACCAGAACTAATAGACTTAACAATAAAGATAGTACCTTGGATTGGATACTCACTAATAGTCTTCATCAAACTTACACAACAGGAACTCTTCCAGACAACCTAAGTGACCATTCGCCAATATATATTATCAGACATAAAACCAACCTAACTTTCCCTAACACTTTCAGAACAGTGATCTGGTGGTACATCGGGGAGGTTGTTGGATTTGGGGACATGGAGTAATGGTATTTTGTACCCTCTGGATATAATGCGAAGCACCCAGCGGTCTGTCGTGACGGACTCCCATGCCGCTAGGTGCTTCGAGAAGCGCCCCCCGACTGCCTCCAGAGTGGAGCAGCCGGGCAACCCTTCAGGGCTGCTGCGCGGGCCGCTCAGAGAAAGGTTCTCTGGACCCAAAGTTTCTCGGAGCCCCTCTGCCCCTGGGGCGGCGTCCTCCCTGTCCTCCTCTGCCACAGTAGGACTGGTTGTCCGGAGCGGGTTGGGAATGTTGTGATTTTCGGAACCACATCTTCTTCGGACCCTTTTGGTTCGTCGAAAAGGACTGCTGGGGAGCAGAGAAGCGGACTCCAACGGCAGACAATGTCTACCCGTCCTTCTAGCTCTGGACAAGTGTCTCGAGAACTGTTTTGCCAAACAGGGCAGAACCATCGAAAGGGGCGTTCGCAAAGGATGCTTTAAAGGGCTCCGCAAAGTCACAATGACGGAACCAGGACCGACGTCTCATGATTAGGCCTGCTCCGCTAGCCCTAGCAGCTCCCTCTGTGGCGTGAGACAATAGCCGAATAGAGGTCTTTGAAATTGATCTCAGAGTGGCCATTCGGGTGGAGTAAAATTGCTTGTCATCCTCCGACATGGAATCATGGGGGGAAGCAGCTTATTCTTTGAGAAGGTCCCGCTGCATCCTGATGACATGTGTCATATAGTTCAGAGACCTTACCGAGAAGGTCGCTGAACTAAAAACTCGCTGAGGGGCTCTCCTGAGCCAATTCCCTCTTCGTGGCTGCCGCCGTCAACATGGCATCTACGGGGGGCCCCTTACTCCAGTGTGATTGGTCTGGGGGGGGGGATAAGTATTTTATCTGGGCGTTTTGGTATTGGCTCCACGGTGTCCGGATCCTTCCACGCCCTGGTGGTAATGAGGTCCACCAGGGGGTCGGCCGGAGGGGACACCCAAGAGGTAGACAGGCCTGCCTCGAATGCCTCCAGAAACACGGACTCGTCAGAGGAAGACTTGGGGGCAGACGACCCGCCTCTGATCCTCAGCATCTCCATGATGTCTCCAAAGGAGACATCCTCAGGGGGCAATCTTGGGGAGCCTTCCCCTTCCTCCAAGTCCGTGTCCTCGGTTAAAGACTCAGGGGAGTCCACATGCCTCCTTTTGCACTTATGCTTGCGAGGCACTTCCTCGGGGGGGCTGTCTGAGGAGGCCTCGCCAGCAACATCTTGTTCCAATGAAACCATCTGTGACATTGAAGCAGGCTGTCCCATTGGCCGGGTGATGGAAGCCTGGCCCAGCAGAGAGGGAGTGCAGGGAGGAGCCGAGACAAGGACCGGGGGTCCGGATGCTCTCAACAGAGCCCTCTCCACAACATCGAAGAACGAGGGAGAACCACTCTCTCTTGGATCCAAAAGTCAGCTCCCACTCGGATCCGATGAAGGGATCGGAGCCGGCGCCGAGACCATCGGATCCGAAGGACCAGTGCTCTCAGACCGGGATGGAGCCAAAGGCACACTGAATCCCTCGGATCCAAAGCTCGGGCCACGGCTCCGAGAGGTCGGATCCAACAGGCTCGAGGGCAGGGTTGGATCCGAAGTACCAAGTACTGTCAGCGCCGACCCACCCCCGGCTCCAACACTGCTCGGCTCCGAACCCGGATAGCGGGTCGGAGAAGGAGCAATAGGATGGAAAAAAGGTGTCGAGCTCCCCCCGGAGGGGGGGGGGGGGGAGGCAAGAGCACTTCCATCTGCAGCTGGGCCTGGATGAACCTTCGCATCATCCGGTCCAAGTCTGCATCGGACATACTAAAAGTAGATCTCGAAGAGGTCACAGAGGCAGGCCTGGAATGCCGCCTCGATGACCTCGACGGACATCGGGCCTCCTCCTCCTCGGGCCCCGGGGAGAAGCAAGGGGATCGGAGCCGAGGAGGAGGAGACCTAGAAGCAAGTGGAGGGAGAAGCCCGCTTAGCTGGCGGGGCCGAAACGGAGGTCTCGGCCCGCCACTTGTGGTGCTTCTCCCTCCGTTTCTCCCTCCTGGCCTCCCTGTCCTCCGACACTTTAGCGGGAGTTTGAGTCCTGGACGGAGGAAGGGGGGCAGGAGTGGCAGCAACCACAGGCTGTGATGGAGCCACGGGAGCAGCGGAGGCCGAAGCAGAGTCTGGGAGTAGAAGTCCCGCCAAGACCAGCTTCGACCTCCGCTCTTTCAGTGCCCTGGGGTTGAACTCTGCACAGATGGTACAGCCTGAGGTAAGGTGTTCAACCCCAAGGCACCGAACGCACCCAGTGTGGCCATCAGCCGGGGAGAGCTTATGGCCACACTCGGTACATTTAGAAAAGATGGCTTTTGGGGCCTCAGCCATACTTAAAAGAAAAGATAACTACACAACACACAACACAACACACACACACACACACACACACACACACACACACACACACACACACACACACACACACACCAACGACCAGCGAAGGGAGGGGAAAACTAATTAAAGTAAATATAGTTTTAATACTAAAGGGTACCTAACACTTACACACTTTTTATTTTTAAACAAAAAAGAAAATTTAGACAGAAAAATACAGCTAGATGACTACTTAGCTGATGAGCTCAAGGGAATCCAGCTATCCACAAGCGCGGCAAACTAGATCTGAGGTCATGAAGGGTTAGCAGGGGATTATGGGTGAAGGGAGGAGCTAGGAGCTCGGATCTATTAGCTTGAAACAAGCTGCCGGCTCGGATCCGATATCGGATCCAAGACCCACAGGTTGCTGACAAATGAACTTCCTACTTCAGATGAACTATTACCTCCAATTACAACAATTCTCCCCCAAGGGACCACAAAAATTTTGGACTAGCGTTAACAAACTTCTATAACCAGGCCAAACTATCACCCCCAACCCACTAGGCTCTAACCCTGAGAATCCAACAGAAACAACCAATGCCTTTAATTCTTTCTTCACTGACACTATCCAAACTCTTGCTAGCCATCTATCTCCCGATACCTCTAATCTGCCTACTCCCACTACCAACCCACCCCCATCATTTAATTTACAACAAGTGTCTACATCCTATATCTGCTCCCTTCTCCAAAAACTAAAACCAACCACCCCTTCAGCTGACAAACCCCCAGCAGAATTCCTGCAAAAAGGAGCTAAAGCTATTGCATAACCCATCTCCATTCTGATAAATAGAACCATAAATGAAGGCACCATCCCATCTGGAAAATTTCTCATATCATCCCCCACTATATAAAGGTGGGCACTCCAATGACTTTTCTAACTTTCGTCCCATAGCTCTACTATCCCCACTTGCAAAAATAATGGAAAAGTGCATTCACAAACAACTTCTTAACCACCTTCTCCATCACAACCTAATAACCAACTGTCAACATGGATTCAGACCTTTCCACAGTACCACCACTGCCCTGCTATCCTTCACAAACTGTATCAACAAAAACTGCAACAAAATATTCTTTCCTCTGCAGTCTTTGTTGATTTATCTAAAGCTTTTGACATGGTTAATCACCAACTCCTTCTACACATACTGAAATCCCTTTCACACGACCCTCTATCTATGAATTGGTTCACATCTTACCTTGACAACTGACAGCAGGCTGTACTGTGGCAAAATAAACTATCCAATCACCTTCCTATCTCCCTAGGTGTTCCACAGGGCTCCATATTAGGTCCACTCCTGTTTTCCATTGATATCAATGACCTTCATTTAGCCATTCCACTCTCCACCTGCATTCAATATGCAGATGACTCTAGTATAATCTGTTCAGCCACTTCCCAAGCCGAACTTCAGTCTCTTACCCAAAAAGCTTTCAATACTGTAGAACAATGGTTCTCTAACCGCTGCCTCATCCTAAACCCCCACAAAACTAAACTGTTACTCTTCACACCAACCCAAAAGTCCACTCCTTCACATTTCACTCTCACATCCAATAATGGTACTCTTACTTCTCTTGACCCAACCACCAAACTCTTAGGAATTACAATTGGATAACAACCTCAACTTTGATACTCACATAAATACCACAGTAAAATTAGTTAACAGAAAACTAGGATCCCTCTATAGAATCAAACCCTTTCTTACACCAGTAGCAAGGACCGCTATTAGCCAGAACTCACTTAATCTCAACCCTACTCTATGCTTCTCCTATATACACCAACCTCTCTAAAAATAACCTCAACAAACTAGCTACATATAACAATATTGCTAGATTTGCTACAGGGTTTCCTTTCAGAACTCATCACTGTCTGAATCTAAAACAACTAGGCTGGCTAGAATTTCTTAACCAGCTTTAATTCCACCAACTTACAGCAGCCCATAAGACCCTGTATGAACCCAGCAACACTCCAATACTCTCTAGCCTCATTACACCTTATAATAATCTCAAGAATCAATGCTCCTCAAACAAAATGTTGATTTATACTACCGAATCAAAAAACTCAGCAGGCGACTCTTTGTTCTCTAACGCTGTCAGAAAATTATGAAATCAACTACCGCCTGACCTCACATCTCAGACCTCTCTCTCACTTTTTAAAAGGAATCTAAAACTATTTCTCAATAAACACTGGTTATGCTCCTGCACCAACCCTAACTTTTTTCCTTTACTCTAATTTTCATCCTACATCCTTTACAATCCTCCCTCTCTTTCAATATACTATGTTTTGCCTACAAATCTATGTTTACATGTATATTATACATCCTTTAGCATATTACCCTTTACATATTTTTGATTATGTTATTTACATTGAGTAGTATAATTATGTTCATCTTGTATAAAAAAAATAATAATTGTTTTTATAATGTTTTTATGTAACAGTTGCTGTTTTTACATCGTTTCCATCATAACCTCTATTAATTTTGTATGTTTTCCTGGAGCTTTCCTCCCTGGGCCTCTACAGAAAATGGACATGTATCCAGTTAGACTAGCCCGGTCAACAAATGTAAAATAAATAAATAAAATAAATATTTGCAGTGTTGTTTTTAATAGTTTTTGTCCTGTATGTTCATCTTTGCTGTGGCTCTTTTCCCTTGGCTCTCCACTGAAAATGGGTTGCTTACTATCAATGCAATGCAAATAGTTAACAACCTTTTCTTTTTTTACAATTATTTTGTATTAGGATTATTTAATATTTGTATATTGTCACTTTATTTTTACTTATGTTTGCTGGGGCTTTTCCCGTCGGGTTTGCACTGAAAATGCAAACTCGGTTGGACTAACCCGGTTAACAAATGTGAAATAAATAAATTTATCAGCATATTCTCCAGTGCTCAAATGGTCAATTCAGTCAAAGTCTTTTGCACACACACCCCTTCTGTAACGCATGTAGTTCACCAAATTTCAAGTAATCTGCGTACAGACCATAGAACAACTCACATGAAAAAGATAGATCTGAAAAATATAACTAAGAACTTCACCTGTCCAACTGCTGTATACTTGCCATGTCCTATTTGCAAGCCATGCAGCTATACATCTCATCAGTACATCAATACCTAGTTGCTTTAATTTACTGATCAGTGCTGTGTACGATTCTGTCAAACGCTGAAGTTAAATCTACACATAGCTATTATGTTGTTATAGATAATGTTACAGGTGTTAATGCATCTATTTTCAACATATGCATGCTGATATATGGTTTCAAATCCCAACTTTCCAGTTCCGACAATAACTTATACAATATTACATTTCGCCATTATTTTTTCACAACATGAAAGTAGACTTGAGGGTCTGAATAGGACTCTGGGTCTGTCCTACTACGCTTCTCCTTAAAGACAGGTCTATTAAGTGCATTTCTCCAATCTTAAGTAATCTCCCCATATTTATACGGTTTATACGGTCTAGTTTTATATATATATATATATATATATATATATATATATATATATATATATATATATATATATATAGTACTGTAAGCTCTTGCTGAAGTGTTCTCATTATTACCAATGCAGTTTCCACCCTGTACTTTGTTTGGATCCAGTTTGTATATTTCTTTTTCAATATACTATAAACTGATTAACAGCAATATTTCTGAACTCAGGCATACTATCAAGGTAGTCACTTCTCTTTATCACTCTACTGTTTCACCCCCTCTTGTTCAGAGAGATTCCCCGTATTCTTCAGTACTTTTAACCTTTGTCACTCCCTTTAAATAAAAAAAGTTTTCTTACCATAACATTCTCTATGTGTTGTCCAGCTTTCATTTCCATTAACTTGTGGGTACTTGCTCCAATCCTTGGAACCAATCATCCGCTTTTTTAAAGCTTGAGCTTCCCGACTTGAGCTCCTCACTATACCCACAATGCCCCCCTCTCCCAACGTACCTCAGATTGAATTTGCCAGAAAGGGCATATCACTTAACATGTTTACATTACAGAAGTTACACAACTCTATAATTAAGCAACCTCAGGAGCTCAACATAAGGAATAGAAGTTTCTTACAACATTCAACCAGGCTTCCCAAAGACTTGGATGAGGATGGGGGTGGGAAGGTTAATGGAAATGACGATTGACAACACCGATGGAAAGTTATGGTAAGAACATAACTTTTTTACCTGATGTTGTCATCTTCATTTCATTAACCTGTGAGACAGAGTCCCCAGCTACTAAGATCCAGGGTGGCCCTCATGGAAGGATATTTCGGAGAACAGCAGAACCAAAAGCACTTCTCCTGGATATGACGTCCAATTTGTAATGAGTAATAAACTTGTGGGGGTTAGACCAAGTAGCTGCAGTGCAAATATCAATTGAAACTCTAGACCAAATGGCCTGAGAAGTAGCCACAGACCTTGTGAACTGGACCTTAATAGGACTTGGTAATGGAATATTTTTGGAAGAATAAATAAAGGTAATACAGTCTTTCAGACATCTAGCTAGTGAGACTTTGGTAAAGACCTACCTCTTTTTGTAACTGAAATGGGTACGAACTCATCAGATTTTCTAAGGGGCTTACTTCTATGTAAATAAAACCGAAGACGTCTATGATCAAGCAAATGGAAGGTATGTTCACCTTTGTTTTGATAATTGGGGGGGGGGAAGACGAAGATTGATGGACTAATTAATGTTCCCTTCCTTTTGTAAAAACGAAGGATTGGTGCGCAAGGTAACTCTATTCTTAAGAAAAATCAAGTACGGAAATTTCGAAGAAAGGGCTTGAAGTTCAGATACTCTTCTTGCAGATATGGTAGCTACTAGAAAAATGTGTTTTCCAAGAAAGGAATTTCAAATCAACAGTAGCTGCAGGCTTAAAGGGTGGGTGGACCAAAGCTTGCAAAATAATCTTTGGATCCCATGGAGGAGTAGGACTCTTTCACTGGAGGCCAAAGCAGGAAAATGCCCCTATGAGAAGCTTTACAAAATTTAGAGAAAGCAAGGGATAAAAACTCAAAGCCAAAATGGCAACTGGATATGGCTGCTAACTGGACTTTGACAGTAGAATAACTAGTTCCATCACCGAAGGGAAGCCAGAAAGTCAAGTACGATGGCAACTGGTGCTGTAAAAGGATCATCTGTCTCTGTTCAGCCCAAATAGTAAATTTCTTCCACTTGCTTTTATAAATCTTGTGCATTAAATACCTGCGGGAGGAGACCAAAGTATCTTGAACAGGGGAAGAAAACCTGGGATATCTTGCCATCATCTAAGTGAAGAAACCATACAGTTAGCTTCTGGCCCTAGATGGGGATGCCCAGATGGGTGTGAGAGCAGATCCAGGACTGGATCCAACCTCATCGGAGGGTAAACCAGATGAGATCAAAGGAAGGTGAACCAAATTTGTTGACGCCAAAAGGGAACAATGAGAATTACTTTGCTCTGCAACTTGAAAGCTTTTTTTAAGAACTTCAAAATTAGTGGTATAGGAGAAAAGGCATAAAGAAGACTGGAGGGGCAAGCATGGACAACAACCTCTCCAGGTAACTGTCCCTGAGGAGGGATCAAGGCAAAGTACCTGCTACATTTGTTGTTGAAAGGGGTTGCAAACAGATCGCAACAGGGGAGACCCCATTTGTGGAAGATCACTTCTGCTGTTGACGGACTCAGAGGCCACTCGTGAGGCATCAGCAATACTCGACTGAGCCTGTGTCTGTTAATATGTTGGACACTCACAGAATGTGCGTTGCTACTAGAAAGCCGTTGGTAGAGGGAGATTGCTTATTGCCACACCCTCATCGCTTCTCGATGTAGGGGGTAGAACCTGGTTCCTCCCTGTTTGTTGATGTACCATACTACTGACATGTTGTCCGTCTGAACTGCAATAGTCCCTAGAGGAAGAAAGTTGTCAAGTTCTTGCAACACTAGAAGAGCCGCTCTCATGTCCAGTACACTGACATGCAGCTTGGTCTCCTGGGGCATCCACATGCCTTGGACTGTTCGACCCAGATAATGCCCCCCCCCCCCACACCCTAGATGGGAAGCATCCATGGTCAAATATGGCATTTATGGATTGAAGGATGAATGGACATTCTTGACTAACGTCTGTGGAGTGAAGCTACCAAAGCAGTGATTCCTTGCACACTCACGACAGTTTTATGGGAAGACAGAGGATTCCTGAGTAGTGACCACTGAACTGCTAACGTCCAACGCAATATCCTCATGGAGAAGCTCACAGCTACAAGAACTTCCTGCGCAGCAAACTAGATCTGAGGTATGTTGAGGCAGTAGGGCATTATGGATATAGGGAGGAGCTCAAGTCAGGAAGGTCAAGCTGTAAAAAAGCAGCAGATTGGTTACGAGGTTCAGAAACAATACCCACAGGTTAATAAAATGAAGAGGGCAACATGAGATCACTCGTTACTTCTTACCCATCTCGTTCTTTTATTCTACCCTATTTTTAAACTTCACTTTCATTCTATCACACTCCCTAGCTATATTTTCCTGAAGAAATTTCTATCTTCCCTAATAACTCTCGAATATTTTTTACCAGCCATTCCTTACATTCTTCTCCATTTAACAGATAGGTGGGGAAGTGCCAGTGTCTCGTTTTTATTTCATTAACCTGCATTTTTAGTTTATTATTGGGACATGATCTGAATTACTTATTGGATGGGTATCAAAACTTTCAATTAAATGCACATGTTCTTGTGAAATATAATTTGTCTAACCTACCTCCGTTTTTACCTCTGGGGATAGAATAGTTGTGTAAAATCTTACCATAACTATAGATGCCCTTCTCTTCCATGTTGCAGTATTCTTGTTGTGGGATTTCCTGCACTCAGGCGACTTGAAAAGCTTCAGCTTGGCTGTTGCAGCTGCACGGAACGTCACGTGTAAGGCCATAAACCAGGGGGCCTTAAATGTGACTTCGGCACACACAATCTTCAGAACTTGAAGCTCAGCAGGTAGAGTAGAAGTCCCAGCAGGAGAAGATGCCAGTGGTGTCAGGTATGGGACCCTGGGGTCCTTCTGTATTCTAGGTATGTCCAGGGCGATGCTGGGATGAAAGGAGAATGATGAGGGGGTTATTGGTGGGTGGGAAGGAATACTGCAACATGGAAGAGAAGGACATCTACGGTTATGCAAGATTTTACACAACTATTCTATGTCCTTCTATTCCTATGTTCCAGTATTCTAGTTGTGTGAGAGTACCACAGCTTAGTTGTAATGTGAGGGTGGTGGATGCAGAAGAGGATTCTACAAAGCCCTATAGAACTGCCCTGGCGAATCCCGCACGTGCTCTGGAGACTTAGCCCAGCCTGTAATGTTTGGTGAAGGTGTGGATAGTGGACCATGTGGCTGCTTCCATAATGGAAGCCGTGTTCAGACCTTTTAGGAAATCCTTAGAAGTGGCCATTGCCCTTTTGGAATGGACCGTTATTCCCACTGGGGATTTTTTCCGTGGTGGGAGTAGCAAAGACAGATGGCTTTCCTGATCCAACATGCGATGGTTTGTTTGGAGACTGCCTTGACAATGATTTGGGATGGAAGGAAACAGAGTTGTTTAGATTTTCTAATGGCTTTAGTTTTGCCCAAGTAGAATCTTATCCGGGGAGTGGAGTATCCTCTCCCCTTCATTTGTGGGAGAGGGAAAGAAGGTGGGCAAGGTGGATAGAGTGGTTTAGAGACAAATCATTGGCCACCTTGGCCATAAAGGAGGGATTAGTTCTCAGGGTGACCCTGTCCTTGTGGAATGTGGTGTAGGGGGGGGGGGGCAAGCCATTAAGACTTGCAGCTCTGAAACCCTCCTGGCTGATCTGGATAGCCACTAAAAAGGACTGTTTTCCATGTACACATCTGAAGGGGAAGCTGCCCCAGCAGCCTTGAAAGGATGATGGGTAAGCTTTGCCAAGATGAAGTTAAGGTCCCAGGGCAGAGGGATAGGCTTTTTATGAGGTATAATGTGCAACACCCCTTTTAGGAAGTTTTTTTTACATCGAGCCTGGTTAGCAAGGGGGGATTAAGAGGCAAGCAAGGCTGATATTGCAGAAAGGTGTACTTTCACTGAAGAACAGGAAAGTCCACCTTTTATCAGTTGACACCCAAGTAAGGACTGGGGGGGGTCAGCAATGCAAGGGTCCCTTCCCTTGTCTAGACACCCCTTAGTAAATCTTTCCCATTTAGCTAGGTATGATTTTCTTGTTGTGGGTTTCCTGGCCTCCTTCAGGACTTAAAGCACATCCACTGAGTAGTGGTGTCTAAATGGGATCAAAAGTTCATCACCCACAGTGCCAGGGATGACATCTGCAAGTGTAAGTGGAGGAGAGTTCCTTTTTCTTGTGTCAGGAGGGTCCACCTTGTAGGGTAACTTGTAATGATTGTCCTTGGCAAGACTGTGAAATCGGGGGAACCAGTGCTGCCTTGGCAAGTAGGGAGTCACTAACAAGATTTTCGGTTTGTCCTTCCTGATTTTCAGAAGGACTTTCTGAATCAGTGGGAAGGGGGGAAGGAATAAAGAAACTTCCCTTCCCAGGAGATGTTGAAAGCATCTACTCTCCTGGCTAGAGGGGAGTAGGTCTTTGAGCAGAAGGTCTGTAGTTGCTTGTTCTGGGGGGAGGCGAACAAGTCTATTAGAGGGGTGCCCCACCGGTGGACTACATCTAGGAAGACAGTCCTATCCTGCATCCATTCGTGTTGTGGAGAGGATGTCCTGCTTAGGAGATCTGTTTGCTTGTTGTCCTGTGAGAGGATGTAGGTTGCCTGCAGGGACAAGTTGTGGTGAGAGGCTAGATCCCATATCAGTAGGGTTAGTCTGCACAGCTGATATGCCTTTGTCCCTCCCTGTTTGTTGAGGTACCACATTACAGTGGTATTGTTTGTTACTATTTGAAGAACCCCTGGTAGAAGCAGAGGGGTACAGGTTTTTAGAGCTAAGAAGACTGCTGTCATTTCTCTGACATTGATGTGTTCGGCCTTCAAGGAAGGGTGCCAGTTTGCTTGAACCCTGTAAGATGCCTCTGTTACTCCCCAACCTAAATCTGAGGCATCTGTACGCACTACTTGATTTGGGGGTAGGGGGGAGGGCTGAAGTGGAAGCCCCGGGTTCAGCTGGAATTGTTGGATCCACTAGCTGATTTCTTTCTTTAAACAGGGAAGGAGGGGGATTACTTGTTCCAAGTGATTCAGGTGCTGGGACCAGATGTTTCCGAGGTGCCACTGTAGCGTGCGCATATGCATTCTGGCCAGTGGTAGCATAGGGATGGTTGCTACCATTAAGCCCAGGAGTTGAAGGAATTGCCTTGCAGTTATTGTCTCAGAGTGAAGTAGATCCCTGAAGTGGAAGGGTAGGGATAGGACCTTGTCCTGTGGGAGGAAAGGCCTTCATTCTGTCCGTTCGTATTCTGCAATCCAGAAAAATTTTGTCCTGGTCTGGGTTCAAGGAGGACTTTGGAAGGTTGAGGGTGAACCCTAGATTATGCAGAAGGGACATGGTGAAGTGCAAATGATTTGAGAGGGTATCTTTTGACTCTGCCAGTATTAGGATGATGTCCAGACAGGGTAAATCTGAATTCCCTGAGTTCTGCAAAAGGCAACGGTCGGGGCAGGGCATTTTGTGAACACTCGGGGGAGGGGGGCAGTGGATAAACCAAAGGGCAAAGCAGTAAACTGGAAATGAGAAGAGGGCACAGAGAAATGCAGGAATTTTCTCTGGGAAGTTCTAATGGGTATGTGTAGGCAGGCCTCTTTCAGGTCCAAGGTGGCCATGAAAGCCTTGGTATGAGAGGAAGCAGGATGGGAAATAACAGCATTTTGAAGGTGGGCACCTGGTGGTAAAGATTTAGGAAGGAGAGGTCTAAGATGGGTCTCCAAGGGACGTCTTTCTTGGAAACAAGTAAGACACGGGAGTAGAAACCTTTTCCTTCCTGTTCTGAGGGAACAGGTTTTATGGTACCCAGCTTCAGCAGGTCTGTCAGCACCTGTGGGAAGGACATGTTGGTTTTTGGGGGGTATGATATGCCCCTTATGGGTGTTTTTTCTTTTCAGGAAAGGAAATATCTTTTTTGTATTATGGCTAGTACCCATTGGTCCAAGGTTATGGTTTGCCAGAAGGGGAGGCAGTGGGGAAGGCGTGCCGAGACTGGAAGGTGGGAAAGGCAGTCACGCATTGTTGGGGCCTCCTCTGTCCCGAAAAAGTTGTCTAGGTTGAGAATGCGGGACAGCAGGTCTGGACGTAGTGGGTCTTCTTGCACCTCTTCTGTATCGGGAAGACGAATTACCCATCTGGGTATGGTTTCGCCTTACAAAGGCGGCTTTAGCTGGATAGTTTCTGTAGTGCTTGGGAATGGGGAACACTAGTAAATGTTTTATGTCCTGTAATTCCTTACTTTTTTTCTTGCAGATTCTTAAAAAGATCTGCAGATTGTATTCCAAAAAGGAAACTGTGATCCAGGTCCAAGATCTTTGACTTGAAGTCTTCTGGAAGATTCGGAAGTCTCATCTCCTGAGAACAGATGATGTTGTAGAGTGAGCAGATGCTTCTGCAGCATCATATCTGCATCTAATAGAGCGTCTGGCTACTTGTGTAGCCAGAGAAAGTTTGGAGGAGATGTCAGCCTTAATGGGGCTGTCAGGGATAGAGGTCAGCAAGTAGGAGACTTGAGAGACCAGGTCCAGAGCATATTTAGTCATGTGTGTCTGACAGCTAATGGCTCTAAAGGCCAATGTGGAAGAGGTGTATTCCTTCTTACTGATCCTATCCATAGATTTGCTGTCTTTAACAGTGGGTAGGAGTGAGGCGGAGGGAAGGAGTCTGGATTGCTTATCAGGGAAGGTAGCAATCACTGCTGGGTCGAGGTTTGACTAAGAATTTCTGCTTGTCAGGCACCTCTCATGGCGCCTGTGTGCTTAAACCCGAGCGCGCCATGAGAAGATACAAATTTCAAGCCATTACACCCCCCCCCCCCCACCGAGTGCTTCCACAAGCGAGAGAAAGTGTACTGCAGGTTTGTAGTTCACCTTAATGTAAAACACACTGAAGCCGTAACTGAATATGTAAATATGCAATTTACCTTATCTAGTTGCGATTCAGTGTATTTTTACATTAAGGTCACATTGAAGTTTTTTTCAGAAAATACGTTTTAAAAGTTCTTGGTAAGCAAGTGGTGGCAACCAATCTGATTCTTGCATTCCGAGCCACCATTTGCATAACACCTCCACCCCCAGCCTAAACTTCTTTTGTTTTCCCCTTATAAAAAGAGGGTCCAGCGGCAGGAATTTCTTTTCTTTCTGCGAAGAACTGGAGATTTTACCTGCTACTGGATCCTCAATTTAATTTTTGCTAGTCAAGGATTTTACGGACCGCCATACAGGCACTACCAGGAGTTCCCATTCATCCACTGCACTGTAGAGTTCCCGGTCAGCTCAGCACTCAGGTACTGTACTTGTTTTTCGGAATTCTGTACTAATTTTTGCTCGCAAGAGCAGTTTAACACACTGTCATGTAGGTGTTTTAGAAGAAAAAGCAATATTCATTGTTATGGTGAAATGAAGTTCGGCTTTTAAGGCTGTTGCATTATTTGTATGTCCTGTTGTGCAATTTGCAAAGACATTTAATTGCGCAAGACAACTTGGGCTCAACAGAGTTAAATACAATCATCCATGCAGTAATATTTTCAAAATTTTTTTTTTTTTCAAAACCTTAAGTAGGTTATAGTTAGATAATGGTAGTTGTGGAATAAGCCACTTTCCTGGGTTGACAGCTGTCCGATTTTTGACCGGACTGTCCGGTTTTCTGACAGTGTCAGGTTACCAACTTCATTCAAAACCGGACACGTGAAGTCCAGGTTTTGCGCCACTAGGTTCCACCACCACCGTTTGATTTTAACATATGATTTAGTGTGTTTTCTCCCTTCCTCTAGAGCTCCTTGTTTGTGTTGCTTGCTGCGCCTGTAATCACATGGCTGATGTCACGTCCGATTTAGAGTTATTTGCAAATACCAAAGCACAAGGTGAGGAGGCTCTGCAGCTTGCTGTTGCTTGCTTTTGTAGTTGTTCAGCATTGTAGGCAGTCTTATTTTGCAAACAATTTCATTTCCAAGCTGCATCCGTTTTACACCAAAATAAACTGCCGGGCTGCTGCTTGATGATTTGCTTTGTGCCTAAAATCGAGAAAAGACTGAATTCAACACATCTTCCACGTGCCAGCAGAGCAAAAGCTGTCCCATTCCAACCACAGTGTTTCACTTGAAAGACTTAACCCAGATAATTTCCCTGTGTTCTCTTGTCGAGGTATTATTGGCTGACAGGTGTGTGACAGCAGCGATGCATTGCAAGTACTGTGTACTGATGCAGGGGAAATTTATTTTTAAATTAAAAGTTTTAAACTAGGAATCGCTGTGCACATGCTGCGCCCCTTTTGCATTTGGTTTTAGTAGTTTTGAGGCTGCAAACTTCAGGCTCTTAATGGAGCTCTGGAGCTGAACCCCCCCCCCCCGTTTCATTTTACATAAGAACTGCCGTTTATTCTGTAGCATGTATTCAAAACATTTTACTTAGTATAGTTTGCAGATGTGAATTCTGATACTTGCAGTGTTTAACTTAATAACTAGCGATGTAATATACATTATAACAATTTTAGAAAAGTTTTGTTTACTGTCTCATTTTCACCCATTTTGAATGATTTATGCACTTGTATTCCTACACATACCAGCCACGAAATGACTTATTGGTGTTTTCTTTATTGCTGTGCAATAATAATTCTGTGAATCTGTGACTTCATAGCCTCTGAAATTTTATTTAAGCTGAATCAATTCTTATTGCAGCATAAAATGAACAAGCAAGAGTAGTTGGCATTGCAGTCATTTGATTTTTTTTGTATTCTTTATATTTACAGCCTCTAGCATAGGTTTCACATTTTTTTTTTTAAATTATATGAAGTAGTTAAATGTGTTTGCAGTTGTTTAGAATGCGGTTATTTTACTAGTGTGTAATTTTAGTTGTCATAAGTAATATCTGCATTTTAAACCTGTACCGAACTGCTGTCTGGGTACTTTGCTACTTGGAATTTCTTTTTGCAGCATAAAATGTCATTTGCTTTTATCCGATTAGTGTTTTTGTATATGGAAATATAAAATAGAGCTTTCAGTATTATTAAAAATGTAGGCTTTTGTGATCAGATGCTGTTCTTCTTTGGTTTATCTTTTGCCAGTATTGCACTAAGTAAAGCTGACATTGTGAAAGGTGTGCTGTTTATGTATGGGGAAATAAACTAAGAATCCTTTGTACAGTTTTTGAAGTTTTAGAACAACCTTGGGCATGTTTTAAGTGATAGTGGATTGCCAAGTCTGCTTGTGTTATTACAGGTAGTATATGTGCTTTTGATGCAGAAGGCTGTGGGTTCTACTTCCACAGTATGTAGATGGATTGCTGATACTGTATTGTGTTGTACTTTTTACTTTGGCGGAGATACCTAGTAACTATAAACTTATCAGTTTGCCATCCATTCCGTAATGCCATCTTACTAGCACAAACTCTAGCTATGCCACTGATCAGTAAGCCATGGAAAATGACTTTTTGAGGTCCTAGCAAACATTTGGAAATAAGTCTGGTTTCTAGGTGGGTGATGTGTAGTTGGTGAGAACTGGTATGTGCACATTATACTGCATGGGTCATGTGGCAAATGTTTGATTTTACAGCTTGTGTATACTCGGTTCTACTAATGAGGTCACTGGGGCTAATGTTTCATGTTGGTTGTCGTGCATACTTGGAAGGGCTGCTCAAGGGGTTGTTTATGGAAATGTTGCATTCTGGTGCTTGTGCATAGTAGGGCAAACTGCGAAAGGGGTCACTGGGGAGATGTTGCATTTTGGTGTTTGTGCATACTCAGACAGTTTATGGAAATGTGGCTTAATTTCAGCTTTCGTTAATTAAGTTTGCAAGGGAGCATGTCAACGTTTCAGGAATTGTGTACATTTCCATCTGCATTTTCATGTTTTGTGTTTTATTGTTCTTATGTTATGCACTGTTTTTATTTCATTCTTGACATATATTTATGGCGTCCGTTCACTTTGTGGTAATCTGGAAGCACTCTATAGGTAGCTTATTTTGTAGTTTAGGCATGCAAAAGCAAAGCTTTATTTATATTAATAAAAGAGAGGGGAATATTACAGGGAAAGCTCAACTGGCATGGTTCTGACCTGTTGTACTATATACTGTGACATGGTTGTGATGTTTATGGTGCAACGGGCAAGAAAATTGGTGATTAATAGGGGTTGTGTGTATGGGCCATGTTGATGTTAAACACACACACACACACACACACACACACACACACACACACACACACACACACACACACACAGAAAAGTCAGCATTAGACTACATCTTGTTTTCGCTTGAACTGGAAATTTCTTAGCAGATAACCTGAAAAATACTGTAGTTAAACAAATGTAGATAGGTAATTATGTACACTTTGGTTTCATTGTATATGTAGTGGGTGGCAAAGTGGCACAGCACATAAAGTGTGTGTGGGTGTGAGTTTATTGCCTGGACATTATATGATTGCCTTCAATACTTGACTTAGTTTCTGGTGTGTTTCCAGGGGGATTCAATATTGGTCAGCATGGGAGTACAAGGGTATCAGACCATATTACTTGGCAAACGATGGTCTGCACCTGTGTTCGTGTATTAGATATTTACTGTTTAATCCACAGAATTTTGTGATGTAGACAAACAATTGTAATATGACTCATTCCTCGTTGCTTGGTATATGTTGGAAACAAATTGGTGGGAGGATGGGCTCAATAATAACTTTTATACTGTTTTTGCTGAGTAAGTGAATGGCAGAAGACAAGCTATCTAGTTTGCCATTTCTGCATGTCTTATTATTATTAATATGATTATAGTGAGTAGTTGCGCGAATGAGATAAAGGTTATTAGAGTGACTACTGACAGCATGGAGCTACCATATTTTTATGCATTTCTCCTGGCTTTGTCAGTCATGTGTGGAATTTAGGTGGGAGGAAGGGCACAGTAATATGTGTTATACTATTTGACTGACTATGGCCTTATAACAGATGATTACTGTTTTGCAGAACACCTGCAGAAGGTAATATAATGAATGCCACTTAAAAACCTCAGCTTTGGCCGGCTAACATTTAGTGTATTCAACTGGACGTATAAGAGAATTTAAGTACCTTTATCTGCACTTTTTTTCAAATACAGTATTTAAATTGATTTAACTGTGTTGCATGATTATTAACGGAACTGGAAGTTTTGACTCTATTCTTCAGTTACTGCTTGCTTGAATTTTATTATTTGTCAGTAATTGCAGGTGTGGGGGTAGCCACATTCTTTGATTTCCTGTCCTTGCCTATTTAAGTGGTACAGTTTGAAATATTTTCTGCTTAAAAACCTCAACTTTGGCCAGCTAACATCTAGCTGTATTCAACTGGACGTATAAGAGAATTTAAGTACCTTTATCTGCACTTTTTTTCAAATAATACAGTATTTAAATTGATTTAACTGTGTTGCATGATTATTAACTGAACTGGAAGTTTTGACTATATTCTTCAGTTACTGCTTGCTTGAATTTTATTATTTGTCAGTAATTGCAGGTGTGGGAGTAGCCACATTCTTTGATTTCCTGTCCTTGCCTATTTAAGTGGTACAGTTTGAAATATTTTCTGCTTAAAAACCTCAGCTTTGGCCGGCTAACATCTAGCTGTATTCAACTAGACGTATAAGAGAATTTAAGTACCTTTAACTGCACTTTTTTTCAAATACAGTATTTAAATTGATTCAACTGTGTTGCATGATTATTAACTGAACTGGAAGTTTTGACTCTTTCCCACCCTCCCTGTTTCTGTTTTGGTGTTAATCTTAGCGGCTTTGAAACTGCCAGCCCCTCTTGTAAATTTGTGTTTGGATACTCCTTCTGGGCCCATCTCATTTGCTCACTCAACTGAGTGCAGTGAGATCATATTCTGATTTCAGGCACTCCTACTGTGTACAAAGAGAGCATTTGGGAAAGAGAACAAAAACAATTTAAGCTTGTTTCCTGCCTTTCCTGTTAAGTGGTCTAGACTGTAGGCTTCTGAGCCCCCAAGCCCTTCTGTCTTGGAGGGAAGCCTTCTAGCTTAGTTTTGTTTCTTATAACTAGCCAGTTTTCTAGTTTCAGCACTCAAATCTGTTTCTTTGAACTCAGCACTTGTTCAGAACTCATTATAAGCACTACATAAGCTGCACATTACTACAGCACTCAACTTTTCTCACTTGTCTAGTGGAAAGCAGTTTTAGTACTTAACAAATAAGCACTTATCCAGGCATGTCTAAGGGTCAGCTCCCAGTGATTTCTCCTGACTACTTGATGAATCTGGGCATCTTGAGGCAATGCAGAAATTGCCTCATGTACACAGACAACCCTCTCCTCCTACCACTCAACACTACAACCTGTGAGAGATGCACTTATATAGCCAAACTGAGAGCAAAGCTCTCTTCACCCAAGACTGGACTAGACAGTCAAGAAGAGAAGGTAAACACTTGCACCACACCACACTCATCACATAGTCTCTCAAAACCTACACCACCAAAACACACATAGAAATACAACACACACACACAGAAATACAAAACACACACCTACATTCGCGGAGGCTCTCAATAAAAACCTGGCCAAGCATCAGGGACATTCAAAGCATAAACTCAAGCAAACTCCACCCCCCAACAGAACCCAAATGACACAGCCCACAAACTCAGCGTGCCACTCAACCACAGCCCATAAGGCATAACAACGTACCCAACACTCTAGTCATAGGTGACTCTATAGTCAGGCACACTGATGTTCCACTCACTAGACTAAACAAAGAGAAAGTTACTGTCAGGTGCCAGGATCCGCCACATAACGCATGCACTCAGGTCACTCCACAATAAGTACAAATATGACACTGTCATTGTCCATGTTGGTGTGAATGACCTGAGATGTACCTCCCGGGACTACATGAAAAGAGACATGGAGGAGCTCTCCGATCTTGTATCCCAGGCAGGTATGACTCTAACCCGGAGTAGCATCCTGCCATCACCCAGAATGATATCACAAGTACAAGGACAAAATGATTGACTTCAACAATTGGCTAAGCTTCTGGTGTCATTCTAAGGGGATCCAGTATTTGTCTGCCTGGGATGACATGATCGACAGTCCACGATGCTTTGCCAGAGATGGCTGGCACCTGTCGCCCTTAGGATTCCGGATACTGGCTAAGGCTCTTGCCACCCCTATAGTGCCTTTTTTAGGCAAGGTTCAAATGACAAATTCACCAGGTACAAGCAAGCAAAATCTGAGGATAATGCTACTCAATGCTAGAAGTCTAAACCTCAAAATGCACTCACTCGAGGCACTCCTTAAAAGGGGGAACATTGACATCTGTGCAGTGACAGAGACCTGGTTCAAAGCTCCAGACAGCACCCCTGCATTACCAGGCTTCAATTCATACCACACCTTTCGGCCACCTAACCCAGAAAAAAAAGCACTAAAGGCAGAGGCGTGTCCATATTCATTAAGGATATCCACACCTCCAGGCTAGTTGCACAGCATAATGCATCCGAGATTATCCAAGTGCAACTAACTCTGGGCAAAACTGCAATCCAAACTGTAGCTTGCTACAGACCCCCCACCATGCCCCAGGATTCACACTCCTCATTTCTTGATACACTGGAAAGTATTAGAGTGCAACCCAACACCCTAATAATGGGTGATTTCAACTACCCCACCATTAACTGGGAAAACTACTCATGTACCAACTCTTTTGCTCAACGTTTTCTAGAATTCATAAATTCCAACGCCTTGGATCAACTTATTCACACCCCCACCAGGGGCGGCAATATCCTAGACCTGGTCATTACCAACATGGGAAACAGGTGTTCCACACCAGAGGTTAATTCCTCGTTGGTCAGATCCAACCACAAGCTAATCAGCCTAGACATCCACATCCCACCCCCAGCCCCAATAAGGGAAACCATTGTAAATAACTTCTCTAAAGCCAACTTCACACTTCTTAAGACAGAAGTGGCAAACTTCATGACACCCATGCAGACTGACAATAGAGGTATGACTGCCGAATCCTACACAAACGCACTTTATAAGCACTTACACGAGTGCATGGATCATGCTATCCCTAACAGAACCAAGATGTTATCCTCCAAAAAAAAGGAAGCCAATCTGGTGGTCCTCTGCCATAAACAAACTCTACAACAGAAGAAAGAAACTGTTGCAAAAAAGAGTAAAATCCAACTCCCTGGTCAACCTCAGTAAGAAGCTGAGATCCCTCACAAAATCCTCCAAAGCTAGTTACGAAAACAAAATTGCCACTGACTCTAAAGACAACCACAAAGCATTCTATAGCTATGTCAAAAATCTAAATGGAAACACTCAGATCTGCACTGAGTTACAGCACAATGGCACTAAATATACAGAACTGATATTGCCAACATCCTAGCAGATAGGTTCAGTGCTAACTTTATCCCCCTCTTACCCCCTAGAGGGCCCATCTCTATACCGGAAGAATGCAAAGTTCCTATAATCACGGCTGCACAGGTAAAAAAAAACACTCTTCAAAGCCAAGAACACAGCATCCATGGGACCTGACAACATCCCAGGCTGTGTTCTACAAGAACTACAGAATGAACTGGCACCCTACCCAAGTACCATGTTCAATCATTGCCTCACCTCAGGCTTTGTACCCACTGAATGGCGTACCGTGACGGTTATCCCACTCCACAAAGGGGGAGCCACGATGGACCCCGGGAACTACCACCCCATTAGCCTGACGAGCCTGGTCTGCAAGGCCATGGAACGTATCATCATGGAACTCATAAACAAAGACATTGGTAATCTCCAAACTCTGGACCCTACCCAGTTTGGATTTGTAAAAGGCAGATCATGCCTCCAAAACCTGATTGACTTCTTTGAAGCAGTCAGCAAAGCCATAGATGAGGGTAAAATAGTTCACACAGCTTATCTAGATCTCGCCAAGGCTTTCGACACCATCCCCCACTCTGGAATTATAGAGAAGCTCACTAAACTAGGTATACATCCCTGTCACAAGATGGGTTGCCAACTGGCTCACGGACAGAACCCACACTGTGAAAGTAGCGGATTCCAAATCTGACATCAGACCAGTGACAAGTGGAGAACCACAGGGTTCAGTCCTGGGTCCTCTCCTGTTTGGTATCTACTTCTCTGAAGTGCAGGCCAACACAGAAGATCTTTGGCTAACAAAGTTTGCAGATGACTGCAAACTAGGAGCCATAATCCTCCTAACGATGTGTACAAACTACAAAAGGGCCTCACTGAGACAGATACCTGGTGTCAAAGCCATGGCCTGAAGCTCAATGCCAAAAAGTGTTTGGTCATCCCCTTTGGTAAAAACTCTGTACCCATTAACTACCACATAGATGATAGTCTACTTAATGCCGAAAATGTGATAAGAGACCTTGGGACACTGGTGGACAGTAGTCTCTCCTTTGATAATCACATCACCACAGTGGTCAGGAAATCCTTCTACGTGGCTCATCTCATCACAAAAGGATTCTCATCCAGAAAAAAAAAAAAAGAGGTCATTGTTCCCCTCTACTCATCACTCATTAGACCCATTATAGAGTTCAACGCCCCTTTTGGTATGTACCTCACAAGACATCTACAACAACTGGAAAGACCACAGAAACACTCCCCCAGTCCCTTCTTTCTCTAATAAACCCTTTCTGCACTTGCTTTTAGTCCTTTTTAATTTAATTACATTTTTTTCATACTGTGTGTGGACTAATATTGCTACATACTCAAGTGTGCCAGCTTGCACTGCATGTGAATTGTTTTTATAGCATTTACTGTCTGTTTTTTCTTTAAAAAAAACAAAAAATCTCTTGTTTTCCTGCCTTACTGAACTAGAGTAGTCCAGTTTCAGAGTTGCTGATCCCTGGGCTTTGTTTTTAGTTCCTGTTACTGATCCATTGCCTTATTAGGAAGGAGGGAAGTTTCTTTGCTTACCAGTGGGAGTGGGAAGCACTGGGTGAAGTTTCAGCCAGAAACTAGTAGTCCATTGGTTTTGGGCCTTTCAGCCCCTGCTATAAAACACGCTAAACACGTTTTTCCAGCTTGTACCAACTCAGCACAGATCCTCGTGGTGGCCTGCAGAGTGATCCAAGCAGCAGAGAGCTAAAAGAGTGACTTTCTACCAGATATAAGTATTTTTGTGGCTTTCCCACTGTTATTAAGCTAGCGACTGCATTTCGCCTGTTTTACTGCTACTTTAAGTGATTTCTGCATTTTACACTGTTTATTGCACTTTAAGTTACTAATTGTTGCAAATTGTTTCTGTAGGCTACACACTAAAATTTACAGCATTTATAGCATTTACTGTCTGTTTTTTCCTTGTCTCTGTAATAAAACAAAAATCTCTTGTTTTCCGCCTTACTGAACTAGAGTAGTCCAGTTTCAGAGTTGCTGATCCCTGGGCTTTGTTTTTAGTTCCTGTCACTGATCCATTGCCTTAAGTTTCTTTGCTTACCAGTGGGTGAAGTTTCAGCCAGAAACTAGTAGTCCATTGCCAGCTTGTACCAACTCAGCACAGATCCTCGTGGTGGCCTGCAGAGTGATCCAAGGAGCAGAGAGCTAAAAGAGTGACTTTCTACCAGATATAAGTATTTTTGTGGCTTTCCCACTGTTATTTAAGCTAGCGACTGCATTTCCTGTTTTACTGCTACTTTAAGTGATTTCTGCATTTTACACTGTTTATTGCACTTTAAGTTACTAATTGTTGCAAATTGTTTCTGTAGGCTACACACTAAGATTTACAGCATTTATAGCATTTACTGTCTGTTTTTCCTTGTCTCTGTAATAAAACAAAAAAATCTCTTGTTTTCCTGCCTTACTGAACTAGAGTAGTCCAGTTTCAGAGTTGCTGATCCCTGGGCTTTGTTTTAGTTCCTGTTACTGATTCATTGCCTTATTAGGGAGGAGACCAGTGGGAGTGGGAAGCACTGAGCAGCCTTTCTGTCCGATTTGGTGAAGTTTCAGCCAGAAACTAGTAGTCCATTGGTTGTTTTGGGCAGCTCCTTTCAGCCCCTGCTATAAAACACGCTAACACGCTTTTCCAGCTTGTACCAACTCAGCACAGATCCTCGTGGTGGCCTGCAGGGTGATCCAAGCAGCAGAGAGCTAAAAGAGTGACTTTCTATCAGATATAAGTATTTTTTGTGGCTTTCCCACTGTTATTTAAGCTAGCAACTGCATTCTGTTTTATTGCTACTTTAAGTGATTTCTGCATTTTACACTGTTTATTGCACTTTAAGTTACTAATTGTTGCAAATTGTTTCTGTAGGCTACACACAGCCGATTTACAGCAATTACTGTCTGTTTTTCCTTGTCTCTGTAATAAAACAAAAAATCTCTTGTTTTCCTACTGAACTAGAGTAGTCCAGTTTCAGAGTTGCTGATCCCTGGGCTTTGTTTTTAGTTCCTGTTACTGATCCATTGCCTTATTAGGAAGGAGGGAAGTTTCTTTGCTTACCAGTGGGAGTGGGAAGCACTCCTTTTGTCTGATTTGGTGAAGTTTCAGCCAGAAACTAGTAGTCCATTTCAGCCCCTGCTATAAAACACTTAAAAGCGCGTAAGCCGATATTAGCGGAGTTACCACTGTTGCACACAAGGTTAAACAAGGTTAAACTATTTGGGCCATCTAAATTCCACTCTTCCAATTTTCCCTTAAAACTACCTTCCTCGAGCTGTACTGCTGATCTAACCAGCATATCCTATAACTGAAAAGTTCATCTCTACTTGATTCCCAAGTAGACTATTCTCTATCTGTAAAGCCTAGCACTTACTCCTACAGTACTTGCACCTTGATAAAGCACTCTTATTATAGATAGTACCCCACCAGCCTAAAACCCACTTCCCAGTCCTTTGAAAGTCTCTTTATCTACTACTTCTAGTATGTCGGGCGATCAGTTGCTAGTGTCCTCTCCAGCTCAACTGGTGAACCTGGGAATATTGAGGCAATGTTACAACTGCCTCATGTACACAGACAATCCTCTCCTTCTCCCACAAAACACAAATACATGCGAGAGATGCAACTATACGGCCAAACTGGAGGCTGAGCTCTCTCAACATAGGACTGGCAAGACCAGACAGGAGGAGAAGGTAACCACACACAATACATACCCAGTCACACATGGTACCATCACAACTTCAAATCATACACATACTCACACAAAGACATACGAGGCTCTGATCAAAAATTTACCAAAACAGCAGAGGCCACCAAAGCAGACACCCAAACAACTACCACCTCACGACCCAACACATGCAACACATAGACCACACAGTCAGAGTGTCAAACAGTCACAGCCCTTAAGGCCAAACAAAATGCCAGACACACTTGTCATTGGTGATTCCATAGTCAGACACACTGCACCAGACTGAGTAAAGAGAAGGTCACAGTAAGCTGCCTGTCAGGCGCTAGAATCCGCCACATAACGCAAGCACTCAGGTCTCTCAACAGCAGGTACAACTCAGTCATTGTCCACGCTGGTGTCAACGACCTGGACTACATGAAAAGGGACATCGAGGAGCACTCTGATTTTGTAGCCCAGGCAGGTATGACCCTGACCTTGAGCAGTATCCTACCTTCACCTAGAATGATGCCACAATACAGTGATAAGATGATCAGCTTTAATAATTGGCTTAAATTCTGGTGTCATTCAAAGGGATCCAATGTCTGTCTGCCTGGGATGACATGCTGGCACCTGTCACCCTGGGCTTCCGGATATTGGCAAAGGCTCTTGCCACCCCCATAGTGCCTTTTAGGCTCAAATTCTAAACCTACCACCCTAGAACACCAAAAGGAAAAAACTAAGGGTAATGCTGCTCAATGCCAGAAGTCTCAATCTCAAGATGCGGCCCTTCTCAATATGGAGAACATCGATGTCTGTGCTGTGACAGAAACCTGGTTCAAGGCTCCTGAGAGCACCCCAGCACTAACAGGTTTCACCTCATATCATGCCCGGCCCCAAAATCCGGACAACACCAAGAAAGGAGGTGTCCATATTCAGGACACCCACACCTCAAGGTTGGTGGCAACGCATGATGCATCGGAGACCATCCAGGTGCAATTAACCATAGGCAAGACTGCTCTGCAATTTGTAGCATGTTACAGGCCACCCTCTCAAACTCAGGAACCTCACATGGCCTTCCTGAAAACATTGGAGGATAAATGTATCTCCAAACACCATCATACTAGGTGACTTTAACTACCCTAATATAGACTGGGAACACTACTCAAGCCCGAACACTCTAACCCAAAGATTCCTGGAGTTCATAAACTCAAATGCCATGGAACAACTAGTCACCATCCCACAAGAGGAGAAAACATACTTGATCTCATCATCACGAACATGGGATCAAAATGTTCAACACCGAAGTATACCCCTCACTGGTGAGATCAGATCATAAACTAATCTCGCTGGAGGTCCTCATCCGCCCCACCTGAAACAAAAAGACCACAGTGAAAAACAAAAAAGCCGATTTCACACTTCTAAAAACTAGTGTGGTCTCCTTTAAGGCCCCTGAGCCAGTGGTAAACATTACTCAAACCGCTGAATCACTTACAAATGCCTTCTACCAGCACCTACAGGACTGCATGGATCAGGCAATCCCAAACAAAACTAAGACTCTCTGTACCAAAAAAGGCAAGCGTCCAGTCTGGTGGACCCCAGCCATAAACAAGCTCTACAACAAAAGGAGGAAGCTACTACAAGATAGAGCAAAATCCTTGAAAGGTAAGACACCTTTGATCATTATAAGTAAAAACTAAGAGCTCTCATAAAATCATCCAAGGCAAATTTTGAGAGAAAAAAGAGAATCATAAGGCCTTCTTTAGCTATGTTAGAAACCTAGGAGGAAACTCCCAGATATGCTCAGAATTAGTTCAAAATGATGTGAAAATTACTGAACCTACACACATTGCCAACATACTGGCTGACAGGTTCAGTGCAAACTAAAGGAGAGATATCTATTCCAGAGGATTGTAGCCCCCAAACATCTCGCCCAGGTGAGAACTGCCCTCACTAAGGCAAAAACACAGCATCCATGGGAGGATGGTGTCTTCATGAACTCAATGAGGAATTAAACCCACAGTTAGGACAGCTGTTTAATCTTAGCCTCACCTCAGGATACTGTGGTCCCACTTCATAAGGCGGTGCCTCCACAGACCCTGGAAATTACCGCCCATTAGCTTGACAAGCCTTATCTGCAAAGCCATGGAGAGGATCATAATGGAACTCATAAATAAAGACATAGGGAACTTGCAGACTTTGGATCCAACTCAGTTTGGCTTTGTCAAAGGCAGATCCTGCCTCTTAAACTTGGTTGACTTTTCGAGACAGTCACCAAGGCCATTGATGAGGAAAGGCAGTCCATACAGCCTACCTCGACCTGGCAAAGGCCTACACAATACCCCACTCAGGTATCATCGAAAAACTCATCAGCTTGAATGTAAACCCATACATCACAAGATGGGTTGCAAACTGGCTAAGTGACAGAACCCACAGGGTCAGAGTTGCTGGAGCCATGTCAGACTCAAAGCCTGTCACAAGTGGTGTCCCACAGGGCTCAGTCCTGGGTCCACTCTTGTTCGGCATCTACTTTTCTGAAGTACAAGCAAACACAGGAGGGTTATGGCTGACAAAGTTTGCAGATGACTGCAAACGAAAACACATCTGACACAGATATCCTCCAGAAGGGCCTCACAGAAATGGATAACTGGTGCCAGAGCCATGGCCTGAAGTTAAACGCCAAAATGCATAGTCATACCCTTTGGGAAAAACAAGGCTACTAGCTACCATATAGGTGGCAATCCACTGAGCACAGAAAAAGTCATCAGAGATCTGGGGACCCAGGTTGACAGTAGCCTTTCGTTTGACACTCATGTTGCTAAAGTAGTTAGGAAAACCTTCTATATCACCCACCTGATCATGAAGGGATTCACATCTAGATCAAGGGAGGTCATCGTCACCCTGTACTCATCACTTATTAGACCTATGATTGAGTACAATGCCCCGTTCGAATGTATCTGACCAGACACCTGCTGCAGCTTGAAAGGCCCCAAAAGTTCCTCACCAAAAGGATAAAGGGTCTCAAAATATGTCTTATGCTGCCCGACTGAAAGAACTCCAGCTCTATTCAGTCTCATACCGCTTGCTCAGAGGTGACCTGTGCCTGACATATAAGGCCATGTCAAACCCAGATTTGATGAATATGCTTCACCTCAAAAAATCTAGATCCCTCAGAACCACAAGGGCGGAGACTTAAACCTTGACACGGTTATAAATAGAACGTGCTGGAGGGACAGATTCATCACCCAGAGACTCCCTATGCTGTGGAACAAAATCCACATGTGAGGCAGAGCACCTCTCTGGTCTTGTTCAAGAGGAATCTTGACCAATGGATGGGAGATTGCAGATATACCCCAGGGATTACTTCAGCGTCACTGCTTGACAGAGGCACAGCAAAATGATAGGCATAGTTTTTATTCAAACTAAAGGGGTGGCGAAAGCCACATAACTATGGGCTAGGCTTATAAATGCCCTTGGGCAGATAGCCTAGTATGAACCTATGAACCTATGAACCTAATACCTCACAAAGAGGATTACTGGCCTCAAACAGATGCCCTATGCAGACCGTCTCAAAAAACTACAGCTTTACTCCATCGCATATCGCCTACTCAGGGGCGATCTCTGCCTAACATACAAAGCTATGTCAAAGCCAGAGCTGTTGGACATGCTACACTTAAAGAAATCCCAAATCCCTCCAAGCTACACACTCTAGGGACCTAAACCTCGTCACCACAATAAACAGAACATGCTGGAGGGATAGATTCCTGTCCCAGAGACTTCCCATACTCATTAGCACTCAAGAAAAATCTTGATGACTGGATAGGAAATGGGAAATTCACCCCGGCAATCACTTCTGTGGCTCTGCTCGACAGGGGCACAGGAAAATAAATTTCTTGGGTGGCGAAAGCCAGGGTACATTTTTTGGCTAGGCTTTTATGGGCCATAGGGCCGATAGCCTAGTACCTACCTATGAACCTATGAATTATCACCTGTGTCTGGGCATGCATAACTTTGCAAGTCATTAGCACAGTGCAGTTACAATATAGTACTGAGTCACTGTCACTTTTCAGGTTAAACTGTCAGCAGCTGTCACTGTTATTCACATAAGTAGAAGTTATTACATTGATGAATGCACAACTCACATTTGGCTCTTTCTCCACTTGCAGTGATTGCAATACACCCCCACCCGTCAACCCCTCCACACTATTTTCATTTATGTCATGTATACAATTGCAAGAAATGTAAGCAGTCTAGGAGGAAAAATGTACACATTACATCTTCAATTGCTGTTTTATCATGAGAAAGTGGCTGGAATAAGAGGATTTGTGGTGTACTGTAAGAAGAATTTGAATATATATATATTATTGACTGCCTTGCATCCCCTCATTTGACAGAAAATCATAACTTGTTTTTAACTATAAGGCAATGACAATATCCAAACCCATTTGTTGTATTTATTTGAGACTATTCTGCACTGCTGTGGTAAAATATTTCCTGTGCTTTTGAACTATGAAGTAATTATGTTGTGTTACTGATTATAGTCTTGCTCTTTTATTTATCATTAAATATATTTAAACCTCCCTTTGTGGGTGAGATACCAGAGGCATATTTCACCTGTTAGACTACCTGCATATCGGTTTGGTGAGCTACCCAGGGTGTAAAGTAGCTGGGAAGATATATATATATATATATATATATATATATATATATATATATATATATATATATATATATATACACACACACAGATTTACATGTGTATGTAGATATATATAGATGATGCAGATATAAATATATATATATATATATATATATATATATATAAATATATATATATATATCTATTATAGAAATATAGAGATAGGTGTATTGCTTTTCACGTGCCTCTGTGCAGGTATATTACATCAGAATGTTGTATTGCATTGTGTTTTTCAGGTGTGATTTAAAGTGTAACGCAACACAGCCACCACCAAAGATGCCATCTGTTGAGGAGAAAGCAAGCAGCATTTACCTGTTGGGTGAGGAAACTGTGATGGTTGCAGCAGTGGTTCAGACAATGGTATGCACCTTGATGTACCACATAATGCCAACCAGAGTGAGGATGATGATTATGACTCAGAGGATGACATTCCACTCACACATCTGCGTGAAAAGGGCATTGCCTGTGATACGGAAGATGCCCCTGTGCCCGCCATTCCTGAAAGACCACTACGAGTTGCCAAAGCAGACATGACCAGTAATTATGACACTGACCATGACAGTGAGGATGAGGTGCCACTTGCACAGCTAAGGAAGGTGCCCACACACAAGTTGGCCACACACAATGGCCAAGTGCATTCAGAGTATGACGCAGACAAAGACTTGCCTTTATCTGTGTTCACGAAAGCACGTGGTCTGACTGACAACTATGCAGTCTTCCATAGTGCATGGCACTGCAAGTGCCGACAAGGGCATGGATGTGCCTTCGACTGTGCATGATATGGGAAGTAGTCCAGAGTATGGTGATTGGGATGGAGAAAATCCTCTAGATACGAGTCCAATTAGCTCCTTGTCAGAAAATGATATGGGTGTGCCTCAGCAGGGAGCGTGTGTCAGCAGTTCATTACCAACTGCAAGCAGTACAGTTGCTACTGGCATTGAGAGAGCACCATCTCAACCCTTCAGCCCTTCCCATTCCCAACTGTTCCTTGCAACCCAGTCAGGTATGCCGAGCATGCCCACCACGTAAGATCACGTGGGAAAAACACCTCCAAACTTTACACATTGCGGAATTTGTAGGGCCAGTAGGACCAATAAATCACTTGGGCTCAGATAGCACAGAGATGGACTTCCTGAATTTGATGTTCCCATAGGAGGTATACACCCATATTACTAATGAAACAAATCGCTATGCTGCACAGAGGCAGGCCGCAGCAGGCAAGGTTGATACGCGGTGGAGTCCTGTTTGCCCAGGAGACATACGCACATTTCTAAGTGTCAGAATATACATGTCTATTGTACATGTTCCTGAATTGAGGCAGTACTGGGAAATGCACCATGTACATGGTCACTTCCCAATACCAGAGTACATGACCAGAGATAGGTTTGAAAAAATTCAGCAGTACTTCCATTGCAACGATAACAGCCTGAGCCTACCACAGGCCTCTGGGGGTCATGACAAGTTACATCACGTACGGCCAATACTGGATGCAGTACTTCATGCATGCAGGACACATTACAATGTGCATCATGAGGTGGCTGTAGACAAAGCCATGGTTGGCTTCCATGGACGCTTGACTTTTAGACAGTTTATGCCTGGTAAGCCCGAGAGGTATGGCATTAAGATGTGGGTGTTGGCAGACTCGACCAATGGGTATGTACGTGAATTCCAGGTATACACTGGAAAAACGGAGCAGAATACAGAGGTCGGGCTGGCACACAGTTGTGGTTGACTTAACTAGGGGACGGACTGGCAAGAAGCATCACATTTACTTTGATAACTTCGTTACCTCCGTTCCGCTGGCACAGCAATTGCTGAAAGATGATCTATACTGTTGTGGAACCATGCGCACCAATAGGTCAGGATGGCCTCTAACATTCAACAGACAGGCCATTGGAAAAGCAGCTCGAGGCTACTACAAGCAATTGCAGAGTGGACCACTGCTAGCTACTGAATGGAAAGACAGCAAACCAGTATTCCTCCTGTCAACTAACTGTAACCCAACCTTGCCAGTCTCCAGCACATACTGGAGAAAGCGTAAAAAAGACTAAACAAACTGTGACATCTGTAAGTGTGTACAGTGCACAGACACAGTTCTTTTGCCATGTTGTAAAGAGTAACATGGTGGCTGTACTTGTTCTGGTTCTTATGGGATGTGGCCATTGTCAATGCTTTCATTATATTCCGTGAAAGTATCAGCCATCAGCAACTGTCACGCTCTGGACATGCTATTCCAGCAACACAGTTACAGTTCCAAAGGAACCTAGGCTTGCATCTACTTGCCAGTTACACGAAGAGGAAAAGATGGACTGAGATTACTGTCCCAGAGGCTGTGAGCAGATTTGAGCATGGCTCTCACTTTCCAGTGAAATGGCGTTAATCAAGATGCAAAAACTGTGCCAGCAAGGGTAAACGTGCTGAGCCATCATGGGGGTGCCCGACTTGCAAGGTCAACCTGTGTGTCGAATGCTTTGGCGAGTACCATGGCCATAAATTTCTCCCATAGTGCTGTTGTCATAGCTAAGCATGGGCTTGGGTGTGCCACTGTGATGTAATGTTTCCCTCCGGGAAAGGAGGCATGCAAAAAGACACAGCCTGGGTCAGTCTTGGTCTTTTGACATGTTGCCTTGATGCAGCTCTCCAATCAGTCTCCCTCCCTTCAGGTGTAGTCAATGTATGTAGGTCAGGGCAACAGGCTTTACATTAGCTCCTCCCTTCCACTCCTAATGGCCATTGTCGAAAGGACACATGTAAATGGAAAAGGCAGAGGTAAAGCAGAGTGCCTCACCTGTTTTTTCAGTGCACATGTGCCCTTTCTGTACCCCCATGTCAGTTAGCAGCCAAGCCCTTCAGCACCAGTGCCAGGAAGGCCCCTCTTCAGTCTTCTTTGCCAACTGCTCTTAGGTTGGCAGGTGCATTGCGGGGGGCATACCCAGCCAGTATGGATCTTGTGATCCACCAGGATCGCAGTTGGGAACTTGGAGACTCTTCAGCTTAGTCCCATAGTGCTGCTGTTCTAGGTAAGCATGGGCTTGGGTGTGCCACTGATGTAATGTTTCCCCCCGGGAAAGGACACATGCAAAAAGACACAGCCTGGGTCAGTCTTGGTCTTTTGACATGTTGCCTTGATGTAGCTCTCCAGTCTCCCTCCCTTCAGGTGTAGTCAGTGTATGTAGGTGAGGGTAGTAAATGTAGGAAGGTCAGGACAGCAATTAGTGAGTTACTTCAGTCCCTCATCCCTTAGGTCTATTGCTGAATGGGCACATGTAAAGAGAAAAGGCAGAGGTAAGGCAGACTGCTGACACTGAAGGAGGTCATGAGACCATAGTGGTATCAGCAGTCTGAGTGGGCAGCCAGCACAGCTATGGGACACTACAGATAACCAACATCTGGAGCCCCATGCCTGTCCTTGGCATATTAGTGGAGCAGCGGTCTTTACCCTGCTTTTTCTCTTTACATGTGAACTGGCTGTGCACCCTTGTCAGTGTCCACCCATGCTTTATTTCAGGTAAAGTAAGACTGCCTTCTGCTGTTCAGACGTTTACAGAATGCGTTCATGCATGGCTTGATGCACAGGGTCAGTGGATCTACAATCTGCCATAACAGCATCACCGCGGAAGATGTTCACCTGTTCAGAATGGATGGCATTCACCTAAGTGAGGAGGGCATTGCGTTGTTCTTGACCAACCTCCACAATGGCCTGAGGAGAGCCATGCAAGATTGCTAACATGCAGCTTGTGAGAAGAATGGAATACACCCATGACCAAGTTGGACCAATACAGTAAGTAAAACACTATTATGAAATTTGTTGTGTAAAATTTACTTCTCTGAGCTTGGCAAACGACTGTTATGGAAATTATGATTTTTTTTCATCTTTTGGTAAATAACTTTGCAAGGGAGCATATGAATGTGCCAAGTACTCTCTCATTTTGAAGAAAGTATTGCTAGTTCCAACATGGTAAAATAATTGTGCCTGCATGTTTGACACATTTGCAGATATAAAAGTTTGTTTGGGACTTACGGTTATGGAAATTATGATTTTTTTCATATTTTGGTAAATAACTTTGCAAGGGAGCATCTGAATGTGCCAAGTAATATCTCATTTTGAAGACAGTACTGCTGGTTCTAACATGATAAAAGAACTGTGCCTGTATGTTTGACACGTGCAGATATCAAAGTTCGTTTTGGACTTGGGTTATGGAAATTATGATTTTTTTTTCATATTTTGGTAAATAACTTTGCAAGGGAGCATTTGAATGTTCCAAGTAATATCTCATTTTGAAGAAAGTATTGCTGGTTCCAACATGGTAAAATAATTGTACCTGTATGTTTGACACATGTGCAGATATCAAAGTTTGTTTTGGACTTAGGTTATTGAAATTATTTTTTTTTTCATATTTTGGTAAATAACTTTGCAAGGGAGCATCTGAATGTGCTAAGTAATACCTCATTTTGAAAAGATTATTTATAGTTCTAACATGGTAAAAGAATGGGGCCTGTATGTTGTACAAATAGGCAGATATCAAAGTTTGTTTCGGACTTAGGTTATGGAAATTATGATTTTTTTTCATATTTTGGTAAATAACTTTGCAAGGGAGCATCTGAATGTGCCAAGTAATATCTCATTTTGATGACAGTATTGCTGGTTCCAACATGATAAAATAATTGTGCCTGTATGTTTGACACGTGCAGATATCAAAGTTTGTTTGGTACTTACGGTTATAGAAATTATGATTTTTTTTCATATTTTGGTAAATAACTTTGCAAGGGAGCATCTCATAGTGTGAAGTAATACCTCATTTTGAAGACAGTGGTACTCCTTACAACATGGCAAAATAACTGTCTGTGCACTGTACACACTTACAGATATAACAGTTTGTTTAGTCTTATACAAATATGAAAATTATACATTTACAATACTTCTCATTATTATGCCCATATGTTTGCGAGGGAGCATGGTAATCACACAAATGATGCATCATTTTGAAGCTGACATTCAGATGCACAACTTCTACACTGATATGTAGGCTCTATCTGTTACAGGTGAGGAGACATTATGCTTGGTTTATCAATTATGAGAAATAATATATTAATCATATTTCTGTGAATATCTCATGAAAGGAGCGTCACACAGTAATGGTTAAGGTATCATTTTAAAGCTGACATTCATACTAACAAATTAAATTCAAATTGTATGGGTCTGCATGGTACATAGACCAAGATATTGCGCTTTGCTTTTCCAAAAAGGTAAAAAATATGCACAATATCAGCATTCCTCGCCAAATATTTAATAATGACTTTGATATGCACTATCAACATTTACACTGTTTGAAAGGTCAGTGTCTGCTGAACAACTTTTGCGTTTACATTTTTAGTGTAGCTCTTACAGTTAGAAAGTTATGAACATTTGTTTTCTGTACAGTATTACAAACAGATTTTCTGAAAATGAGCTCAGGCTACACTGTTGTTCCTATGGTGGAATTAAGCAGGCAGCTTTTTCTGAGCTGCTCCGGAGTGAGAAGCGATCTGGTCGCTAAGGGGCAGGTGGCTGTGAGTATGGGGCCTTAAATGCAGAAGTAAAGGCATCCAAGTATGGAGGCAGAAAGTACAGTTGTGTACAAGAGTGTATTCACATTTGGGTTATCCCTTTACGCCAGTCTTTCTTGCCGTGGAGCCCGAATCAGAAGCAGTTTGCACGAGAACCGGTCGTCCGCTACCTGAGTTTTGCCTACTGATTTGAAGCTGAAGTCTTCTAAAGCTAAGTACCCCGTTGAGGATCCTGTTTTCTTGCACTAATAGATGTCAAAAAAGTTAATGGCCTCGCTTGTGGAAAGCAAATACCACACAGAGACTTTCATTCTTACTGTGTGTCACTTAGTTTAGGCCCAGACCACAACTTCCCCCGCTGTTGCTTCTGTGCTTTGTTCAACGCCAGAACTATCAGACGTCGGGCTCTTATTGTAGCTAGATAATTACGCTTACAGTCCTCGAACTCTGATATGGCTTTGGTAAGCCATCCAACAGCAGATCTTCCGAAAAAACGTAAAGATAAAGACAAGAGACAGACAGCACAGGTCCAAACCTACAGACGATGCTTCCATTAAGCTAGTTGTCAGTTCTCCAGTCCTCAGTGAGGTGCTTTTGCAGCCCCTGATGCCCGCTTCTGTGGATTCGCAGGCTGCTACCGAGATCCTTTCAGAGTCTGGTATGCCGTAAAACTCTTCGACTAAGGATCCTGCGGTCGTCTCTACCTTGGATGCGTCTGGAGTCGATGAGCAGGCACCGGCTTCCGAGGAAGTCCTTCGCACTACCGATTCTCAACACAGACGTCTTCTTTCGCGACTACAGTTCTTTGAAAACTACCGAGTTTCTTAGGCCCAGGGTACGAACCACACCCAAGAAACAGATGACCCAATCTCAGGCACCTGCTTCCTTGCCTCAGTCTCAAATGTTTAAAATGGCGGAAGACGGCATCATGCTGATCAGGGGAAGCCAAGCTACCCCCTTCAAAATGAAAAACACATCTGTCCCCTGTAGTTTTGTCTAAACAAGAGAGTCAGATGACTGCTGCATCTGAATATGAAGACATGCAACCCCTCTCTACTTATGAGGATTCTGATGCAGAGGATTCCATCCCTTCCGCCTCCCCCCTCCCCCCCCCAGAGGAGTTTTCCTTTGAGGAAACCCTTCATACCTTAAGGGAGCATTTCCAATAGGAGAGTCAGGACTACCCTCAGTCTAGAGAGAGACTCAGGGAATTCTTAGATCTTCCACAACACAGAACCTTGCCCCCCCCACCCCAAGTCCTGGATGTTGTGGAGGATGTTTTCACGAAATCCAGCTCGACTCCTGACACCCTCCCTCCTGCACCCAGAAAACCAGAAAGGTACTATAGAGTCCATGACTCACACAAATTTCTTTTTAAAAATCATATTGCTGACCCTGAGGTAATTTCTCAGGGCCTAAAGGGATTAAAGCAACCTCTACTAAGAATCCCACACCCTCAGATAGGGATTCCCGAGCAGTCACCAGATCTGTCATTAGAAGGCATACATGGCTTAAGGAACAGCCCTTGCCAGACCATGTCAAATCTAAATTGTTGGATTCCCCCTTGCATATAGGCAACTTGTTTGGCACTAAGGCAGAAGAGGTCTTAAAGATGGAAGAAAAGACAAAATCTATGCAGACAGTTAAGGATTTCTTACAGGTCCAGCCACGCAGGTTCAGCAGGCATTGTCCCACCAAGCACCAAACCCTGGGGAACCAGACCCCCCCCCCCCAGACAGCAGCCACAGGGAATGCAGAGATCTAAGCAGTGGACTACCTCCACTTCAAAACCAGGGAGTTCTAAGCCACCCCCCTATGGTAAGAACTCCCAATGACTCACCTCCCCCACCCCCTTCATCTGCCCACCTTCACTTACCCCTAGGAGGAAAACTTTCCTTTCACGCAAGCACCTAGGCCACCATTACCAATGACCACTGGGTTCTCAACAGTGCCCCAGGGATACAAATTTTCTTTCCATACCCTTCCTACCCCAAAAGGGTTCCCAGATCTACCTCCAAACCAGTGGGCAGAGGCTCAAAAGCAAGCCCTTTCCTGCTCTCTACGAGGACAGTAGAGCATGTCCCTGCAGACCAGAGAGGCCAAGGTTTCTACTCCAGACTTTTGTTGGCACCCAGAAAAGAGGGCACCTGGTGACCCATCCTGGATCTATCCATTCTAAACACCTTCCTGGTAATCCCAAAAATTAAAATTCTCACCCTTCAGCAGCTCCTACCCATGCTCTCCAAGAATGCTTGGCTAGCCACCCTAGATCTAAGAGAGGCCTACCCTCCATATTCCTATCGGGGAATCATGCAGGAAATATCATCGTTTCAGGGCAGGAACTCAGCACTTTCAGTTCGCTGCGCTTCCCTTAGGCTTATCTACTGCTCCCAGAGTTTTCACAAAATGTTTGTCTCCGGCCATTGCCTTTTGCAGACAAAGGAATATCTAGATTTACCCATACTTAATTCAGGCAGACAGCCAGGAAAAGCTGCTCAAGCACTTGGTCTGTGTAAAGTCCCTACTAACCTCCCTAGGGTAAACAATCAAAGAAAAGAAATTCAAACAGGTGTCCACCCAAAGGATTATATTCCTGAGAGCAAACCTGGACACAGCATCCCAGATGGCATTCCGTACAGCAGAAAAGCAAAATTTCCTGACAGCCTACTTCTCTCAACTAGCCACCAGACCCCAGCTATCTGCAAGGAAAATCCTGCAAGCTCTGGGGTTCATGGCATCTTGCATACTACTCATTCCATACGCCAGACTGCATATGAGGAAACTTCAGTGGTACCTAAAAAGCCTTTGGTGTCAACACTCAAGACCTGGAGACTCTTATACCTTATTATTCCTTGCCTCAGAAAAGATTTTCTTTGGTGGGCAACAGCATGCTACCACAAGGGACTACCTTTCTCACCACCCCCCCCGTCACCCAGACCCTCACCACAGATGCATCAGACTATGCCTGTGGTGCCCCCACCTGGACGGCAAGTGCATACATGGCCAATGAAGCCCACAGCAAATCCCTCTGCACATCAGCCAAAAAGAGATGATGACTGTCCAGCATGCCTTGATAGCTTTCAAGCCCCTTCTCTCCTCAGGGGCTCTCCTGATGAAAACAGACACCACTGTAATGTGGTATATCAACAAACAGGAAGGGACGCTCTCCTACCCTCTATGCAGGCTGGCCGCGACCATTTGGCACACAGCCTCTGCCATGCGACTCCACCTGTTAGCACAATTCCTATCAGGTTCTCTCAACTCTCTGGCATACCAATTAAGCAGAAATTTTCTGGACCCACACGAGTGGCAGCTCAACAGAAGAACCCTCGCCCTAACTCAAAAATGGGGCACCTCGAAGGTCTACCTCTTTGCCTCCCACACCAACCATCAGTTCAGCAAATTCTGCACCAGGGAGCATCACTGCATGGCTTGGAAAGTGGATGCCCTGTCCTTCCTCTGGATCAATCTTTCCATCTATGCCTTTCCTCCACTACCTCTCATCCCCAGGGTATTGCTCAAAATAAATGAGGAAAAACCAAGGACAATTCTTATAGCTCCAGACTGGGCTCACCAGCACTGGTACCCCTTGCTGCGCAGCCTGTCCCCACTGCCACCATGGCATCTTCCTCAGATTCCAAACCTCTTGACCCAGAGGGAAGGGGAATTCATGCATCCCCAATTGCAGACACTCAATTTAGCAGCTTGGTTTATTCCCTAACCCCCGCTCAATCTGCAAACCTCAGTAAACAGGTTCTAGATAATGTACGTGAGGCCAGATGCCTTAGCACTAGAAAGTCTTAGGCTGACAAATGGAAAAGGTTCTGCACCTGGATTCAGGCTAAGGGAGCCAATATGGCACAGCCCTCCCTCCCTCTCATCCTAGACTACTTAGCTGACCTACTACACCAGTGGCCTCTCTTTTCCCTCTATTAAAATTCATGCCTCTGTTATCTCTGCTCATTTTCCCACTGAGCAGCCCCTTTTCTCACACCCCATGATCAAACAGTTCCTAAGAGGGGCTAGCAACTTGAGGCCACCCAGAAGAGCACCAACCCCCAGCTTGGGACCTTAAACTGTGTTGGAAAAGCTCACCCTGCCCCGCTTCGAACCAGCTTCTTCTGCAGAGCTAAATTTTCTCTCCTGGAAGACAGCTTTCCTTCTGGCCATCACTTCAGCCAAGAGAGTCTCCGAGCTGCAAGCACTCATGGCTGTGACACGCTTCATCATCTTCCATGCTGACAGGGTATCCCTCAGGATTAACCCATCCTTCATGACCAAGATGGTATCCAGTTTGGCTCTCAATCCATTCATTTGCTCACATTTTTTCCTAATCCCCAGAACAAGGGGGGAAGGGATCCTGCACTCTCTAGATGTGCACAGACAGCTCAGATTCTATCTAGACAGGATTAAATCCTTCAGAAAGTCTGATCAATTGCTGGTTAGCTTTGCTACAGGGGCAGAAGGCAAAGCCATCTCCACACAAACCATTTCCAAATGGATAGCACACTGCATCAATTTCTGTTACAAACATGGAAAGCCTCCCCCCAAGGGGGTCAGGACTCACTCCACCAGAGCAGCCTCCACCTCTGCAGCTTTCCTCAGAGGAGCCACCACCAGGGACATCCTGGTGGCTGCCACCTGGACATCTGTTCACACTTTTGCCAAACATTACCACCTGCCTCTCTTCTCCAAATCCGGGGAAGAGTTTGCCTCTGCAGTCTTGTAGGGCATCCTAGCCAGCCCCTAGTTTCCTTGACTGCCTCCATCCATTTCCTCAGCTTTGGGAATCAACCCAAATGTGATGACTGCAACAGTGAAACATAAAGAACATTGTACAGTTATGTACAGTTACCATAAATGTAGATGTCAAGAGTGTATTCACTGTTGCAGTCCTGGTTTCCCTCCCTCCATCCCCCCTTTTTTCTTCTCTTTCCTTACAAGGGACATATTGGTGTTTATTTTCTACTGGTGGGGTTCTTCCACCAGAAACTCACTCCTACTTGTGGGCTCCTGACAGTTTAGGCAAGGCAAGAAAAACTGATGTAATGGCGTTGGCTGCATTACTTTATACTACTGATGACCTGACCTCAGTCCTGAAGTGACAGCAACTGACGCAGAAATACTAAGCCTCTGGTATTTGGGCCGGCCAAGGGCTACCCTGGCAGGGATAACCCAAATGTGAGGACTGCAACAGTGAAACACAAAGAACATCTGGAGGAACAGCAGAAGGGGAGGGGGATTCAACTTGAAGAAGCTCAAAATACCTCTTGGGTGTCAGACATTTGTGAGTTATCCCACTTGATGTAGTCTTTCATCTTGGTGATAGTCTCATCAAATGTAAGACCCTCAAGGAGTGAACCCCCCTCAATAGATTCCTCATCAGGAGAATAATATTCCTGGGGAGATGCAATTTGGGAGGTGTTAAGATATTGAGTCAGAGGAGGAGGAAAGGAAAGCATCATGTTCTTCCCTAACCTGAGATGTCTGGGGGGGGGGGGGTGGAGGGAAGAGGCTGAAGCAGGCCTAAGGCTGAGCAAAGATAGAGTGGTTGAGGATGAGGCTGAAGGCCTAAGGCCTGTATCAGGGAAGAAGTGAAGGACTGCCAATCAGGTAGGCCTTCTGCAGTGGAAGAAGCATGCTTGGTTTTCCGTTTTCTTTTAAGCCTGGGTGGACGTTGGAACTGGCCTGCAGTCAAGTTGAGTAGGGACCGTATCCAAAGTCAGGATCCCAGTCGGAGGTACTACAGATTCTGGTTCCCCCTCGACGGTAGCTGTGGTCTGGGTAGGCTCTGTGGACATGTCGGTCGCCGGCTGATCTACAGCTTCTCCAAAGGTAGTCGTTGAAGTTGATGGATCCGCCAAGCAGCTGCCAGGGCGTTCAGTAACGGAGCACCAGGCAAAGAAGGACTAGGAAACTTGGGCTTCTTACGCAGCCTCCAAGGCGAGATCCATTTTTAGGGCTACACCTATCATGGGCATCGTTATGGGGTATCTGGTGCCCACATTGGCATTTACCCTTTTTATCTGACATTGGCTATAAATTGCTACACAAACCAAGCCTAAGCAATAACAATTGTATAGGAAAAACCAAAAACCCAACGGGTTACTTAGCTTTACTGAGACGTCTGATGAGAAGGAGAAAACCCACGATGCATCAGTCTGCGGCTGAAAAGTTCCTGGGATTGTGAGTGCAGATGTCACATTTAAGGCCCATGGCTTATGGCCTTACATGTGATGTCTGAAGCTTTTGTATAGGAGCCAACGTACGAGTCGCCTGTGAGCAGGAAATCCCAGAACAAGAATACTGCAACACAGGAATAGAAGGACATATGTAAATTCTCTCAGAGCTCATACTACTGAATTCACATCTTCTATACAAAATATTTTCATAAATTTCTTTCAAACATCTACCCTCTTTTGATTTATTTGCCCTTCTATACCTCCAGACATCCTCACTGTTGCAAATCAAATTTCATTCCCCGACCTATTAAGTAATATTCTCTGCTGAAAGCTAATTTCATCTACAATTTTCTTAAGCTCCACTGTAGCACTTTTAGGTGGAATATAAATACATGTCAATGTAATCCTCCTCCCTTGCCAGTACCCCCTTACTACTACAAATCTACCATATTTTTCCCTCTTCACTACTGGAACTTCTTGAGCAATTAATGCAAGTACTCTTACTTTCCTTTGTCCCAGATATTCTGCTGAATAACCATCCAGAAATCCTTCATCTGATTTACATGATCAGTTCTTTACAAATGTCTCCTGCAGCATAGCACTCTATTTCTTACTATAGTTCACTACTCTTTTTCCTATGTACCTGAGAGACCATTCACGTTCAAAGATAATATGGAAAGTGTTATAAGAAGTCATTATTCCCACCTGTTAAGTATAACAGCTTTTTTTCTTTTAAATGTTTAGTTTCAGCTTGTGCTACATCAATACACTAATGTTTGGCAAGTTGGTCATTTATACAGTTGTTTCTAGTCCTATCTATTTGAACCTATGTCACATCTTAAGATTTTTGTTTTAATGAAAACCCTGTTTTTGTCTTATCTTTATTCCTCTCCCAAATGTAGACAACTTGAATGCTTTCAGAAAACATCACTTAGTCACTTAAAGAAAAAAGTATTCTGTTTTTATTGCCCTCTACCAGCTTGTCTCCATATAAACATTAGAACCAGATACAGTTGCTTTCTGCTTTAAGCTTCTCATGTTACACTGTGAACATTTATTTGCTAAAAGAAAACTTATTACATTCAATGTTCTTTTATTTACTTGTTAGAGAAAGCCAATGGTCTTAATCCAATCATTCCCTTATGCAAAAGCATATCAATTTTACTTGCATCATGCTCTGTATACTTTTACAATCCATCCTTTACCTCAAACACTACCATCACCAGCTTTTAGTACTCTGTCCTTCTGCCACAGTCTAGTCAGAATCAACTCCTTCTGCTGGTAGGATTGCATTTTTACTATTAGAGATATTGGCTGCTTTCTCCTGACCAGGTTTGGAGCATACGCATGATGTGCACTTTCTATTAACTCATGCTGTGGACTACCAGTCCAGTTGCTTAGCTGTGAGTTCAAAAAATTAGTACAGTATGTTCCTTCTAGTTTCTCTGGTATAACAGAAAATCTCAGGTTTTCCGTAACTGCTCTGTCCCCCAATTCCACCATTTTTTGAAACATCTCTTCTTGAGCAGTGTCACGCTCAGCCAGCCTTTTCTTTAGTTCAACCTCCGATTTTTGCAGTTTTTATCAGCTCATCTGATATCTGTTTAAAGCATCAATTTTTTTCTACCCTTTATCTGACTTCATACACTCCTTCAGTGTTTCAGCTCTGAGCATATCTGACTTATTTTTCCTCTAATTACTGGAAGTCATTTCTTGCACCAAAGCTGGAGCTTGAATTGCTTTTTGCTGAACAGCTGCAGGACTCTTCCCAGCCAGTGTCTTCACCTCACCTTTTGTGGTTGAATTTCTTTCAGGTTCTCTAAATTTCTTCTTTGCTGGCATCCAGGAAGTGCACTTAATAGCCAGTAAATGAAATTTACCCAAAAAGACCAATTAATTGATTCTCTTTTCTGAGATTCTATTTTCACACTGGGAGAGCTAAATTTAAGCTGTTACTTAGCATACAAACATCTTGGAAGTCTCCGTGTATTTGTTTTAAGTTAATAGGATATGGAGCATTCTGAAAATGTCTTTAGTATTTTTTATGTAGATTTTAATTAAAACAAAAAAAATCAAAAATGAGACATACGTTTAAATGGCGACGAGAACTACATAAAGATCAGAACGCGAAACAGTGTGCATGTAAAACAAAAGGCTGAAATACAAATTCAAAAAACCTCATGTGCAATAGGTAGGAACAATAGTTTTTTTTATCATAATGGTTGTACTAAGCATATTATAGCTTTAAAAGGTACAAACAAAAAGGAAAGATATATAAAGAAATACAAAGTGTAAATAGTAACACCGCAGGAGAAACATCTGGAAAGAAATGAGCATGTGAATTTGACCAAAAGGATTTCAGGATGGACATTTGGCAGAATATCAGAAATAAAAGAAAAGGAAATTAATGACAGTGATAGCTAGAAGGGCTCCAATAGTAACATAAGAGGAAAAAAATGGTAGATTTGTGGTAGTAAAGGGCTATTTGGAAAGGGAGGATAATGGCATATATTTACATTCCACCAAAAACTGCTATTTTGGAGTATAAGAAAATGTTGAGATTATCAAGCAGCTTTCAGCAGGGAATATTACTTATAGCTGGGGACTGGAACTTGAGTTGCAATACTGAGGATGTATCAAGGGGACCTACAGGGTATGCTACAATGAAATACGGTGGATTTCTGAATACATTTAAGAAAATATTTGGAATGGAAGATGTCACTTCAGTAGTAGGAACTCCGACAATTTACACATTTTTCTCCAAAGTACAATAACTGGGCTAGACTGGATAGAAATTGGATTTTACAAGAACATGTGCATTTAACTGCTTCTACACACATCCAGTAACTATTTTCAGATCACGTGGTTTTTAAACTAAGACAAAAATGCAGGGCAATGAAGTAAATTTAATGCCACATTTCCATTTGCTTGTGAAGAGGAATTTAAGGAACATGTAGTAGAATGAGAGCGTTATCAGGGAAGACAGAAATTTCTTTAGAACAGACAGCTTACTGAGTGGGATAAATTGAAAATGGATTTTAAAAACAGAGTAGAAATAAGATAAAAAAAATATGGTTAAGAAGTAACAGGAAATATTTAGAGACAAAGGTTAAAGTGTTCCAGAATATGGAGAATCTCATGGAACAAGAGGAGGCACAACTGCAGAATAATACAGAAAACTGGGGAGTATGTGGATAATATGCAGGAGTTCTAGACTGCTTTTAAGCAATTACTTGTTTTGCTAATTCCAGTAGACAGGGTTGTTGCCAAACTTGGGCAACCTAAAACAAGAAAAATAACCAGAGATCCTGTAAACATATTTGAGATATTTCGGAAATTCTATGAAAATTTGTGTATAGCAGGGAAATGTGGAAATCAAAGAACACAAATGGAATTATTTACAGAAGATTTAATAATGCCAAGGCTAGAGGTAGAAGAGGCTCAACTAACAGTTACGACAGGAGAAGGTGAGGGGAAAAAAAACTGTTATATATAAATCAATAAGTTTCCAGGAATAGATGGTATTCCTGTGGAACTTTGATTTGTCCCAAATAAATAACTGGTACCAAAATTATTGACCCAAACTAAATGCCAAAAAATACATTACTGTATCTTTTTGGAAATAATCTACCCCAAGAAACTACCACATTGACAATACACATCTAAGATTTGACCCAGTTCAGTATTTGGGAAGTTATGTGGGCAGTAACCTGACTTTTGACCAATGTGTCCACTGTTAAAGTGACTGTGTCTAGACCTAAGGATGTCACGGTCCCTTTTATTCAGCAATTAGGTATGTCATTGAATATAATTGTCCTCCCTTTGACATGTTTCTGTCCAGACACAAGCAACAACTGAACACCTACAGCAACACCTTGCTAAAAGAATACAAGATCTAAATATGGTCTACATGGACAGACTCAAAGCTCTGTTACTATATGCCGTATCCTACAGGCTGCTAAGACATGACCTGTGTCTGGCATACAAGGTATCCTCTGACCAGATGCTGACGGGTTTACTGCACATCAGTAAGTCAAATGGCATCAGAAATAGGATCATAGGAAGTTACTAGGCTATTGGCCCTGAGGCCCTAACAAGCCTAGCGAAGAATTTAGCCCATATTCCAAGTTAGCACCCTATGCCACTGTCCAGCATGCACATAGGTGGAATCCCAGGGGTGTATTTTCTGTTTTCCATCCAGTTATCCAGGTTGCGCTTAAAAATGTTTAATGAGGTACTTTGCTTTACGAGGACAGGAAGTCTATTCCACAAAAGGGGGAGTCTCTGGGACACAAATCTGTCCCGCCAATAAGTCCTATTGATATCACAGGCAAGGTTGAGGTCTCGCATACGGGTTACTCGACTGGAGCTTGACTTGCGGATATGCAGCAGTCCCATCAGGGCAGGGTCTGAGATTGCTTTGTATGCCAGACGGAGGTCACCTTTGAGGGATCTGTAGGAGACTGAGTAGAGGGACAGGGCTTTTAGCCTGTGTAGGGTACATGTTTGAGGCCCTGGATTCTCTGGGTGAGAAATCTCTGTGGCATCTCCAGCTGCTGCATGTGCTTTGTGAGGTACATGACAAAAGGGGCACTGTATTCAATAAATCGGTCTTATAAGGGAAGAATACAAGAATGTTATGACCACCTTTGTCCCTGGATGAGATACCCTTACTAATGAGGTGGGCCCTGTAGAAAGCTTTCCGTACAATGGAGGCAATATGGTGGTCAAAAGTCAGTCTATCAACCTGGGTTCCCAAGTCCCTTAAGACTGACTGTGTGCTTAGTGCCTTATTATCAATGTGATAATGTGTGGGAGCGTCATTCGCCCCAAAAGGGATGATGCATTCTTTGCCATTCAGTTTGAGGCCATGTTGCTGGCACCAGTCATTTCTTTGGGTGAGACCCTCTTGGAGGATGTCTACATCACTAAGGGAAATGATGACAGCACCCAGCTTGCAGCCATCTGCAAACTTGGTCAGCCATAGCCAACTAGAATTGACCTGCACCTCAGAGGTATATCCCAAACAGCAGAGGCCCCAAGACCAATCCCTGGGGTGCACCGCTTGCCACGGGTCTACTACTTGAGGTGGCTTCCCTATTTTGACAAGGTGGGTTCTATCAGTGAGCCAGTTTGCTACCCATCTGGCAACATATGGACTGATGCCTAGTTGAGACAGTTTATCTATTATATCTGTGTGGGGAATAGTATCGAAGGTCTTGAGCACGTCAAGGTAGGGGGTTGTGCACCATCTTACCCTCGTCTATGGCCTTGGTGACTGTCGCAAAGTCGACCAAATTTAACAAGCATGACCTCGCCTTGACAAAACCAAACTGCATGGGATCAAGTGTCTGGAGGTTGCCAATGCCCTTGTTAATAAGGTCCATGATAATCCACTCCATGGCCTTGCAGATCAAGCTAGTTAGGCTGATGGGTGTACAATTTCCTGGATTGGTGGATGCTCCACCTTTGTGCAAAGGGATGACAGTATCTTTGTCTTCCATTTGGCTGGGACAAACCTGGTACTCCGGCTTTGGTTGAATAGGGTGCCTATTGGTGCTGCAAGTTCCTGCCGGAGTTTATTTAAGATGCAGCCTGGGATGTTATTGGGTCCCATGGAGGCTGTATATTTTGCCTTTGAGAGGGCAGTGATGACTTGCTCCCTAGAGATAAGGGGAGGGGGCAGGTACTGTGGATGTCCTGTTTTACTGATGAGGGAAAAAGGAGTGAAGTTTTCACTGAACCAGTCTGCCAACAGGCTGGCTATATCTACAGGGTTTGTGTATGTGGTATCCTTGACCACCAGTTCCGAGCAGATCTGGGTGCTTCCCTTGAGATTGCGGACATCTACGAAGAAAGCCTTATGACTGTCTTTAGTGTATGTGGCCAGTTTGGACTCTAAGTTTGCTTCGGAGGATTTCACTAGTGCTCTTATTTGCTTGTTCAGGCTAAAGTCAGATTGCTTCCAATTAGACATCTGCTCCTTCTTGGTCCTGGACAGCAATCTTTTCCATTTATTATAGAGTTTATTTATTGTAGATGTCCACCAGACAAGTTTACTCTTTTTTGAAGGAGGATGATTTTGTCCTGTCTGGTATTTCTGATTGCATGCAGCTATATAAATGCTCATATAGTACCTTTGGTGCAAGTTTGGAAATATGTGCCAGTTTCTGTGGAGGGGGAGGGGGCTGTGAAGCTGTTTATACCTTCTCTCAGGAGGTTGTAATCAGCTTTGGAGAAGTTTCTTTATTTGAACCTAGCTGGGGGGGGGGGGGGGGTCGAGGGAGATGGTGACTTTGAAAGTGACGGCTTTGTGGTCGGATTTACCAGGGATGATGACACTGTAGGAATGCTGCAGTGGTTACTCATGTTGGTTAATACCAAGTCCAAGATATTTTCACCTCTTGTGGGGGTGTCAACCAACTGGTCCAAGGCATTTACATTGACGAAATCAAGGAATTTCTGTGCATTTGTGTTTTGGCATGAGTATTCCTTCCAATCTATGGTTGGATAGTTAAAATCCCCAAGGATTAGGGTAAAGGGTTGAATCTTGATAGATTCGAAGAGGTCCAGATAGGTGGAGTGGGCATCTTGAGTCTGAGTTGGAGGCCTGCAGCTAGCTATAATTTGAATAGGGGTCTTGTCAGTTAACTGCACCTGGAGTATTTCCTGAGCATCACACTGTCTGACCAGCCTAGAGGTGTGTATGTTTTCTATATATACTGCAACTCCACCTCCTTTTGTTTTGCTGCCCACAGCTTGGGGTCAGAATGAATGATAGGATGAGTAACCTGGTATGGATTGGGTGCTCTCCACAGCTTTGAACCAGGTTTATGTGACTGCACAAATGTCAGCTTCTTCCAGGGTTAAGAATGCTCGCAATGACTGCAGTTTCATGTTTAGACTCTAGCGTTTAGCAGGAAGACCTTTAATTTACGTTTTGATGAAATTTTCATGTTGGTAGTTCTGACCTCATGGCATTGCCTTAAAACGGCACTATGGGGGAGGCAACAGTCTTGCCAGAAGCCTGAAGCCCAAGGGAGATAGGTGCAGCCCTTCTGTGGCAAAGCACTGTGGCTTATCAATTATGTCATCCCAGGCCGTCAGGTACTGGATCCCCTTTGAATGACACCAGAAACTAAGCTAGTTGTTAAAGTCAATCATTTTCTGTTTGCATTGAGGCATCATTCTGGGTGACGAGAGAATGTGGCTTAAGGCTAGGGACATACCTGCCTAGGACACATACTTAACGAGCTTGATCATGTCTCTCTTCATATAGTCCAGGGAGATGCGTCTTAAATCATTCACTCCAACATGGACTATGACAGAATCATAACAGCACCTGCTGAGAGACTTGAGTGCATTGGTGATATGACAGATTCCGGCACCTGACAAACAACCAACCGTGACTTTCTCCTTAGCCTGGCGAGGGGCACATCTGTGTGTCTCACAATAGAGTCTCCTATGACAAATATGTTGGGTTTATGTTGTCCCTTAGTGGCTGTGAGACACAGGTGTGTGGACTGTGTGGTGTGGTGGCTTGTGGAGTTTACGTGCATTTATGCCTCGGAGGTCTCTCTTGTTTGAGTATGCTTTTGTTGAGGCCCTCCGCATACATGGGAGTGTGTTGTGTAGATGTGGGTGGTGTTTGAGGTATAGTGTTCGTATTGCCAACCTTCTCCGTGCCAGATATACTGGTTTGTGGGGGAGAGAGAAATGACACTAGGTGCTTGATTTAATTGCATCTCACAAATTGTGTTCCTAGGTGGCAGTAGTAGAGGGTTGTCAGTGTACATGAGTCAGTTGCTACACTGTCTCAGGATGGCCATATTGACCAGACTGGCATGAGAAAATGTAGGAAATTGTCCATCCATATTTGTCAGAAACTGAAAGAGTTAAGAGGGTAAAGGGAGGAAGATCTACAAGTAGTACTACTAGATAATAACACAAGTGCTACTAAGGGAAAGCTTGTTACTGAAATACCTCAAAAGAGTTCAAAACCGTGCAGCTGAAGCTCTGGATGCTGCAGACCTGTATTTAGACTTTGCTACTCAATTTTAAGGTCAAGAACTCTGTAAGAAAAAAACTCACAATGACGCACAGATTAATCACTTAGTCAAAAGAATACCACTTGCAGTAAGAAAAAATACAGTTAAACAGCAATGGAATGCAGTAAAAAGCAGTTAAACAGTAATAAATTGCAGTACATAGCAATGAAATATAGTTAATCAGTAGACTGCTTTGAAACAACAGCTCACAAATCACAACAGTAAGACAGCACTAATAAAGCAGCGATTAGTGATGTTACCAACAAGCAGTAATATATATGGCAAACAGCAAAATGATGTAGAAAGAGGTACACTTTTTTTTTTCTTTTTAATTTTAGTAGAAAGTGAAAAGACAGAAGATAAGGAGATAATTCAAGGTTCAGAAACTAAAGGGGTGGGCCTTTATTAAGTTCTCACTATAAACAGTAGAATGAACTGGTGTAATGTGACTGGGGGGTGTGTCCAGTATCAACTTTATATCAGAGGTGGGCAACTCAAAACCACCACCACAACTGTGCGGGTGGGCGGGACAAAAAAACAGTTGCACAGATTACACAGATATGTAGTAAAACAGAAGTGCAGAAAACAATTGAAAATAAACACTTCTCTTTTTCCAATATCACAGCAAGGCAAATGGCAAAAGGCCAAACCCTGCAGCTTTGAACAGCTTGAGTAAACAACTATAACTGGTTTAAAACACTGGCTATTAAAGGCAGATAAACAGAACCAGCCCAATTATCCAATCAAAAATAGTGTTGCTGGAATGCTTTTAGCTAGATTAAACAAAAATTACTTTCTGCCACAAAGAAAACAGCTAGGCCTCTACACAAGATTTCACTAGAAGCTGAAAAGGTCACAAGGGCTTCTGCAACATCAACAGAATGTTTTGGAGGGACAAGTATATCTTGCAGAGGACACTACTGCGGTGAAACAGACTCCACATCCACATAAAACAAAGTTCATCCTTATCCATACCAAAGATCAACTTGGATCTACGGATGGGAAACAGAAAAGTTACCCCAGGACTACTCCTTGTACTAATGGACAGAGGCAGTTCCTAAATGCTTTATCATATGCATGGGCCCACTCAAATTATCCATGTTATAAATCAGTTATTTTCATTAGGGGTAGCAAACTATCGCCCATGTGATGGGTAAGGCCTATCTCTAACCAAATGGGATAGGTTAATTTGAGCACAAAAAGGGGAATTGGCTAGGCTTAAAATGGCCTGCAAGGGCAGCTAGCTTAGTAATTACCTATTAACCTATGTAGGGAAGAAAGTAATAATGTCCTAGGGTTTTATCAGCATTTTAAAAGGAGGGGAAGCATCTACATCTTGGAATAAAACTGTGGTAGCTGTATTATCTAGAGAGAATAAAGACCCATCAGACCCAGCTTCATACAGACCAATGATTATAAAGTGTTTATTTCTACATTAGCTAAAAGAATGGAAAAGATGTTAAAATTGACAGATATGGATCAATGTGGTTTTGTGGAGGGGAGGAAACTATTTGACAACATAAACAGAACAATGATAATCTAGGGTGAAGCAGAATCTAAGGAAATATCACTGTTGGTGAGTTTTGATCCATAGAAAGCACTCCACACAGTAAGCTGTGATTTTATAGAAACATCTGCATTCTCTGATATGATTATAAGGTTACTTAGGAGGATATATGATAGACTGGATGCCAAAATTGAAGTCGGGGGGAGGGGGGCTTCTCTCTGATAAGTTCTGTTTGAGAAGAGAACCAGACAGGAGTGTCCTCTTGTCCTTTAGTTACTTGCTTTATATTTAGAACCATTTGGTAAAGAAAATAAGAGACTCAGGAATTCAAGCATCTAATTGAAATGGTAATCAAGAAAAGTTGGCTTTGTTTGCAGATGATATTTTGAACATGATAAATCCAGAAAAGGACATCTCAGTATTGTGGAACATTTTGACAGACATTACCCAGACATGAATTGCTCAATACTTATATTTATAGGGATATAAGATGAAGTATTTACGTGTATGGCTTAAACACCTATGTTATGGCAGCTAAGGAACTGTGGGAAGAGAGAAAAAAGATAACATAAAACCTGAGAAACTGGAGTCTCTTGTTAATATATATACATATATATATATATATATATATATGTATGGATACACTGATCCTTCTATACAACAAAATGGTTTACGGTTACCTGTTTTGAATGTATACTTTACAGCAAAACAGATAAGTGTAATGTATGAATTGTAACCTTCTACTGGTGTTAAAAAAGTGAGAATGGATGATGAAGAAATGGGGGGGGGGGGATTTTGAATGCAGATTCTTAGAGAGAATAAACACCATACAGAAAGAATAATTCTGTAAAATCTTACCATAACCATAGATGTCCTTCTCGTCTATATGTTGCAGTATTCATAACATGGGGGAAGTCTGCCGCAGGCTGCATCGAACATCCACTCAGTATACAACAGTCTAAAGGTACTGTTAGGTACTTGTGACGTCGCACATAGGTCCCCATCCAATGCTGGCCATAAAGTGAAGTTGGGTATAAACCAGACGTCGACACGTACCATCCTCAGAACTGAATGCCCTAGGAAGAACACCAGCCTGAGATAAACATATCCAGAAATCAAGCAAGCATCAGTGGGGAGGAAGGAGCGGATAGAATAATGCAACATATAGAAAAGGACATCTATGGTTATGGCAAGATTTTATACAACTATTCTATGTCCTTCTATTCATATGTTGCAATATTCATAACATGAGGAAGAATACCAAAGCTCATGCAGAAGAAAGAGTAGGAGGAAGGGCAGTTAACACTCTCGACAAACCTCTGAAGAACAGCCCCTGCAAAACCAGCTCTAGATCTAGATATACCATCCAACTTGTAATGTTTTGTGAAAGTATGCACATAAGACCAAGTAGCTGCTTCCAGAATAGAGGAAGTCCCCAGACCCTTGAAAAAAGCACCTGAAGACACAGCTTTAGAAGAATGAGCCTTAACTAGAGATGCAAGGGTTTTTCCACAAAGCACATAAAAAGAAATAGCCTTAGTATGCTTAGAAACAGATTTGCCCAGAGCCCTGGGATAAGAAATGAAGTGATCAGGTTTTCCGATAGACTTGGTTTTATTTAAATAAAATCAGAGTTGTCGATGGACATCCAAGGTGTATAAAATTCTCTCGCTAGAAGACTGTGGAGAGGGAAAGAAAGTAGGCAAATTAATGGATTGGTTAAGTGACAACCTGTTCACCACCCTGGGCATAAAGGAGTGATTAGTAGGTAGGGAAAGCCTATCCTTGTGGAAAACAATGAAGGGAGAGGAAGCCATAAGGGACTAAAGTTCTGAAACCCTTCTGGCTGAAGTGATAGCCAAAAGAAGCTCCGTCTTCCAAGTGCAGTGTTGGAGAGAACAGGAAACTGCTGGTTCAAAGGGAGGCAAACTAAGTTTTCTAAAACAAAATTTAGATCCTAAGGAGGAGGAACTGGTTTCTTTGGTGGTCTGATATGAAGGACAACGCCTTTCAAGAAAAGTCTGACTTCCAGTCTTGAAGCCAAAGGAGCAATCATAGGCAGAAAGGCAGAAATGGCAGAGAGATGAGCTTTAGCTGAAAAGTATGACAATCCAGTCTTCAATAATTCACACAGATAAGACAAAACTATCAGAATATTCACAGACAATGGTCACAGAATTTGAGAAAGACACCAGATGGAAAACCTCTTCTATTTGGAAATGTAGGATCTGAAGTGGTTTACTTAATGTGGTCTTCAATCTGTGGGTATTCGGATCTGGATCAGATCCAAGATGGCAGCATCACTTGAATCTAATCTGAGCTCCAAGCTCCTCCCCTTACCAATAAACCCCCACCATCTCCTTCCATCCCTCAGATCTCGTTTGCCACTGAAAAGTTAAGCATCATGGTCGCTGAGCTCCAGGCAAATGTATTTGGGTAAGTGACACTTTCTCCCTTTAGTGTTACAGTAGTATTCCCTCTCTCCCTTTTTCAACCTTCCCTACCGCACGTTGGTCGTCGGTTGTCTTCCTCTACTCCTTCGGTAAGTAAGCATGTGTGTGGGTTTGTGTGTGCTGGGCTTCTTTCTGGACATGGTTGAGAACCCCAAGCATGTCTTCAAAAATGTACGGAGTGTAGCCATAACTTCTCTCCAGTCGATGGCCACACTGTGTGTGTAGTGTACTTAGAGCAGGCTATATCTAGGTGGGCCACTCCTATTTGTACGGGCTTCAATCCTAGAGCACCCAAGGACAGGAGGGCTAAACTAATGATGAAAGGACTACTGCCTGCTTCATGGATGGCTGTCCCCGCTACTACGACTGCTACTACTGTTTCTGCCCCTTCCCAGGCCTCTGGGACTCAACCTCCCATCTTGAGATCTACGGATGGGGTAAAATGTGTCACAAGGACAGACCTAGAAAGCTGTCCCCAGACCGCTTGGCTCCACAGGGGCCTCTTTCAAAATCTAGGACCCCTCCTAGGTCCAGTACCCCTCGGCTCCGTTCACCCAGGTTTTCCCCAGAGCCGGAGGTCTCTAGGCCACCATCCAGAGCCTCCCCTCACCGCCACTCTTGGCCAGTGTCGGTGGCTTCCTCTTCACATTCCACCCGCAGCTCGAGTGAGTCAGAGATGGACAGGATGATGTGGAAGTTCATCCGCATCCAGATCCAGATGGTAGTCTTGCCAGTCCCCTCTCCCTCCGGAGCGGAGAGCTCGTGGCCCTTTTTCACCCCCATAGCTCCTTCTCCGATCCAACTCTTGGTTTTGGAGTCTTTGGATCACAGAGCTCTTGGGGTCACGGGGTTGGCGCTGATGATTACCCTGTACCTCGCCGCCTGTCGTTGCCTTGAGCGTGCTGGATACGACTGGGTCGGCCCGAGCTCTCAGGGCCATATCCTCTGCGTCGGATCCAAGGAGGTTCTGTTGACTCCGAGTTTGTCTGAGCACAGTCTCCCCACCCCTTGGTATCTCGACTCCTGCAGGCTTGGATCCAACTTCCCAGTCTGACCTCAGGGGAGCGGTCCCCTTACTGGTTTCCTGGGATGTCCGCTCTCCTTCAGCATTTAATGTGGTGGACAGGGTTCTCTCGAGTGGGTCAAGACCTCTGACCATCTCCTCTTCGGAATATGTCCCAACTCCCTTGGTTCTGAGTACGGCTCCATTTTTCCTGTCATCTCAGGGACAGCCCGTGCTTGCTTTGCCTCAGACAGCACCCACTAGGGAGCAGCCAGAAGTCTGCGAGTACCCCCAGAGAGTCGCAGGAAGGAGGCTCCTAGCAAACGAACGTGTAAAAGGACCCACTTAGACCCCTCCCCAGAGTCCCTCTTGGATAACACTGACTGGAGAAAGGGGAAGGTTCCCCCAGGTCACCCCCCCCCCCAAAGATGTTTCCTTTGGAGATGTCATGGAACTCCTATGCCAAAGAGGGGGGGTGGGCCGCCCAAAAATCAACCCAGGATTAGTCAGTGTTCCTAGAGGCATTCGGCACGGACTCATCTACCTTCTGGGTGCCACCCCCCCCCCCGCAGATCCACTGGTGGACCTAATCAACTCTAGAAAATGGAAGGAACAGAATACCGTGGAGCCTATTCCAAAAAGGCCAGACAAAGTTCTTAGCCCCCCACCAGACAGGACCAGCTGGAGTAAGGGGTCCCCAGTAGATACTATGGTGGTGGCAGCAGCTACCACCAAGAAAGAGCTCGAGCAGGAGAGCTCTACGGTCCATCCTCTTGACTGGGAGTCGAGAATGGATCGTCTGGGGAAGTGAGTCTATGCTTCAGCAACCTTAACCATAAGGGTGCTGAATTACATGGCACCAGATTACAGCGCGACTTAGTCAAGGAAGTTTCTGAGTCGCCCCTAGAGCCCACGTCTGCAGAGGGCAAGATGATCTCTGTGCGCATGGCCACTCTGAAAAAAGTTGCGAATACGTTCATGTGCCTCCTTTCCCATGCCACAGAAGGAGCCGCCAGGGCAGCGGGGTATGGCGTTGCCATGAGATGCCATGCCTGGCTCTGTCAATTTTCAGAACCCTTTAAGGCGTTGTTTGCTAATGCCCCCTTATGATGGTTCTTCCCTGTTTGGGAAGTCCGTGTGAGACTCTAGTCCAGAGTGAGGACAACTGGAAGACACTGTCTGCCATTGGGATCCACTTCTCTGTCCCTCAAAGATCCTTCTCAAAGAATCACCGAGTGGCAAAGATGATGTGGTTCCAGAAATCTCAGTTCTCCCTGGACTCGCAGGACTCTTCTTCCCCCAGAAGCAGAGGGGGTTACGACAGACGCCAGCCCAGAAGCAGAGGGGGTCTGAAGAGCTTCGGGTCTCGAGAACCATTAACGGACAGACCCACGCAACTGCCCTGAGGGGTTGCCTGACTACTCATCTCTGGAGGCAGTCGGGGGCAGTCTTTCTTTACATCCAATGGAGTGGGAGTCCGTTACAACAGACCATTGGGTGTTACAAATCATATCCAGAGGCTACTCCATCCCATTTGTGGATCCACCTCCCCCATCAAAATTCCTCCCAGATGTTCCATGCACACAAAGGGAGGAAGCAGCGCTGGAGATAGAAAAGCTGCTAAGAAAACGAGTCATCCAACCCGTCCCCCCGTCCCCAGACGAATCCAGATTGGGCACCTAATTCCAGGTTCTTTTTAGTGCCAAAGAAAACAAGGGACCCAAGACTCATTCTGGATCTTTCCACCCTAAACCTGTCAGTAGCCAAGGAGAAATTCCGGATGGTCACGCTTCAGTCCATTCTGCCCTACCTGCATGTAGAGGATTGGATGTGCTTGACTGACCTTCGGGACGCATACTATCATATCAAAATGAACAGGCGCTCCCACAGGTTTCTTTGCTTCCAGGTGGGGGCCAACCATCATCAATTCAGGGCCTTACCCTTTGGTCTCACCACAGCCCCCAGGGTGTTCACCAAAGTCATGGCGGTGGTAGTGGCCCACCTGAGGCTTCAGGGAATGCAGGTCTACCCCTACCTGGCAGATTGGCGCCTTGTTGCCCCAAGCGTCTACTATGCCATGCCAGGGATTACTTCCTTCTTCAGAGTTTAGACTTCACTGGAGCTCAGCTAGACACCATACAAATGCAAGTATCGCACCCCAGAAAGTGTAAACAATCTGAAACTTCATGTCTTTTACATTCTTCAGTCTCACCTCAGTGTTTAACAGTTCTGTGAGTCCTGGGTTCCATGGTAGCCACCACCAATCTTCTACCCTTCGCACGTCTTCACATGAGAGCTCTCCAGTGGACGTTAGTGGTTCCAGTGGTCTTTTCTGGACCTACCTTTGTCCCATCCAATACGCATATCCCGGTCTTGCAGGGAGTCACTTCTCTGGTGGACTCTCTCTCTCCAGAACTTGGCCAGGGACGTCCCTTTCTCCCATCCTTTCCCACAACCACCAGTGACCACGGATGCCTCCCAGCTAGGGGGGGGGGCACTGCTCGGGAAGGACAATCCAAGGCATGTGGTCCCCTTCCGAGACCAATTTGCATATCAACGTCCTGGAGATGAGGGCGGTTCTTCTAGAGTTGCAGGCCCTTCATGCCCATCTTCCTCTAGGGACTACTGCTATTCAGTCACACATGGCAGTAGTCTGGTATATCAACAAGCAGGGCGGATCCAGATCCTACCCCTTTTGTCGAGAAGCCATGAGAGTGTGGGAATGGACGATTTCCACCAGGTGCTTTCTGGTGGCAACGCACATTCCACGATGGTCCAACATTCTGGCAGACAGGCTCAGCAGAACTTTTCTGATGCCTTACGAGTGGTCTCTGAATCCTTCAGTAGCGGAACAGATCTTCCTCAAGTGGGGTCAGCCTTGCTGCGATCTCTTTGCATCTCCTTCCAACGTGAAATGCAGCGAGTTCTTCACTTTGAGCCCCCCCCCTCAGGGGGAAGTCCCCAGAGATGCACTGGTTCATGCTTGGCCTCCTGGTCTTTCTTATGCTTACCCCCCCCATTACCTCCCAGTCTTCTTTATGTTTACCTCCCCACTGCCTCTCATTCCGAAGTTTCTTCAGAAAGTTTGCAGGCTGGGGAGCACAGTAATCCTCGATGTCCCATTCTGGCCTTGCCAAGTCTGGTTCCCTTCACTATGTTGTCACCTAGTGGTTCCACCATGGATCTTGGATCCGGTCCCCAGATCTCATTTTTCACCCCTGGGGGATTCCTCACCCAGACCTGGACAGTCTGAAACTCGCAGCTTGACTACTCCAGTTCCAGTAATGATTAGGACTCCCGGTTTATCCTCCCCGGTTAAAACCATTCTGGTGGCAGCTCACAAGTCTTCTACCAGAAAGATATATTGTAACAAATGGAAACGCTTCTCTATTTGGACCTCTCAACAGAACTTAGATCCCTTTACAGCTCCGGATCCCTTTTTAGCTCCGGTCCGGGCTATTCTGGAATTTCTATCTGGTATATTTCACCAAGGTGCTAGTTCTTCTACTGTGAACGTTCAACTGGCTGCCATCTCTAACTTTCATGTGGGGGGAAACAATGAATTCCTTAGCTTCTTCCAGGCTTTGTTAAAACCTTCCTTAAAGGAACTTTTCTGTTACAGCTGCCAGTGAAAGATCCAACACCTCCCTGGGATCTTTCCTTTGTTCTGCAAGCTCTAGTCTCCCCTCCCTTTGAGTCAGCAGCACCAGTAGATTTACAATTCTTTTCTTGGAAAACTGCATTTTTGGTGGCTATCACTTCAGCCAGGAGGGTATCGAAACTTCAAGCCTTGTCCATTAAAGTTCTGTACATGGTTTTTCATAAGAATAGAGTTTCCCTGCGCACTAACCCTCTCTTTCTTCCTAAAGTGGCTTTGGAAGCCAATATTAATCAATCAATCTTCCTGTTTTCGTTCCAAATTTCCAAAACAGGGCTGATCACAAGTTACATCTGTTGGATGTACATAGACAACTGAGGTTTTATTTACACAGAACAAAATCCTTCTGTAAATCAGACCAAATGCTTGTGTTCTATTCCAAACTGTTCCTAGGCAAACCAATTTCTAAAGTCACCATTGCTCGCTGGATTTCCCAAGGCATCATCCGGGCATATTCTGATAAAGGCCTTTCCCCTCCGGGTCGGATTAATGCCCATTCCACTATGTCTATGGCAACTTCAGCGACCTTATGGTCTAGAGTGTCGCTGGATGACATTTGTTCTGCAGCTACTTGGTCCTCATCTCATACCTTCATATCCCATTACAAATTGGACACTGTATCCAGGAGTAGGGCATCCTTTGGCTCCGTGGTGCTCCGAAATATCCTTCCATGAGGGCCACCTAGACATTGGTAGCTGGGGACTCTGTCCCACAGGTTGAAGACCAAATGAAGGGTTGAAGACCAAATGAAGTAAACTACTTCAGACAAAGCAATTATGTACTCGCCATAACCTGCCATCTGAGTAGTTGTACTTCATTTGTCTTCAACCATCCCCCCTCCTTCCCCCTGCCTTATCACTATTGTCCTATCCTGGTATATGGGAGAGGTGCACACTAGTGGCTCTCCTGGTTATGCTTGGCTTAGGTTGGTGGGAGCCTTTAGTGGTAAAGTCTTTTTGTGTCGGGCTTATGTTTTCTGATGAAGCAAACTCGATCTGAGAGGAGGAAGGAGACAGGGGCATTATGGGTAAGGGGAGGAGCTTGGAGCTCAGACCAGATGCTAGTGATGCGGCAGTCTTGGATCCGATCCGGATCTGAATACCCACAGGTTGAAGACAAATGAAGTACAACTTACTCTGATGGTACATTATGGTGAGTACATAACTTTATTTCCTACAACTGTTTTTTCTGGCCTCCTGTAGAACTTGCAGCATGTCCTTAGAAAATAGGGGTTTGATCCCCTTCAGACACCTATCACCCAGTGCAAGATGAAGGGCTGAAATTTGTGGGTGTATTAGGGATCCCTTTGTCCTGTGTGAATAGATCCACCCTGTGAGGTAACTTGTGATGACTGCCCTTGGCTAAATGCAGAAGGGAAACCAATGCTGTCTTGGCCAAAAGGGAGTCACCAGCAAGATTTTTGGTTGGTCCTGTTGTATCTTTAACAAAACTTTCTGTAGAAGGGAGAAAGGAGGGAATGCATAGAAAAACATCCCCTTCCAAGAGAAGGAAAGGGCATCCACCTCCCATGCCACAGGGTCAGGCAATCTGGCATAAAACTTTGGAAGTTATTTGGTCACAGTGGAGGCAAAGAGATCTACTTGAGGAGTACCCTACCAGTGGATAACATCCAAAAACACATCCCTGTGCAACATCCATTTGTGGGATTGAGTCATGGACCTGCTTAACATGTCTACCACGACATTCTGACTAGACAGAATGTAAATTACCTGAAGGGTTAATTGATAGTGAATAGCCAACTCCCAAGCCTTGAGAGCCAACCTGCACAGGAAATATAACTTGGTCTCCCCTGTGCTTGCTGACATACCAAAGAACTGTGGTGTTGTGAACCACTTCAGGGGACCTGGAAGGAAAAAAAGGTTGAAAGGTTGGCAGAACAAAAATAAGACCTCTCGTCTCCTTTTTATGTGCTCCTTCATTTCAGATGGAGACCACATGTCTTGAACCTTCCAAGAGGTGAAGGCTGCCCCCTATCCCATGTCTGAGGCGTCCATGAATAACTCCCGAAATGGAAGAGGTGTAGCTCTGGATTCAAGGTAACCTGTCGAATTCACCACTGCAATTCTTTTTTCAAGCACGAAAGGAGAGGAACAAAATCTAGTGGACGAGCATGTTGCATACAAACTGACCTGAGATACCGCTGGAATTTCCTCATGTGAAGTTTAGCTAGAGTTAACATGGGAATGGTGGATGCCATGGAGCCTAGCAGGCAGAGGAAATACCTGGCTGTCAGGGACCTAAGTGGAATGATGGCCTGAAAGAAAGCAGTTACAGAGATGACTTTCTGAAGGGGCAAGGAAGCAAACATCTTGTCTGTCTGTATTATGCATTCTAGGAAGACATGGTCTTGTGAAGAAGTGAGAAAGAGGTTTTGGAAGTTTATAGTGAATCATAGTCTTTCCAGAAGAGACACTGTGAAATGAAGGTTCTGTAAAAGAATGCCTTAAGAATGAACCTGGAGAAGGAGGTCATCCAGGTATGGAAAGATACGAATACCCCTGAGTCTGCAAAAGGCAATAACAGGAGCTAAGCATTTTGTGAAGACCCTTGGTGCAGTAGACAGACCAAAAAGGCAAGCCAGAAAATTGAAAATGTGAGGAAGCAATAGCAAAGAGCAGAAATTCCTGTAAAGGGGATGAATAGGGACGTGAAGATAGGCATCCTTAACGTCCAGGGACACCATGAAGGGCTGTGGAAGAATGAGAAGCAGCAGAGTGTACAAGGAAAGCATGCAAAAGGTATTGACCTTTAGAAATGTGTTTAGATATGACAGATCTAGAATGGGTCTCCAAAACTCATCTTTTCTGGGGAACAGGAACATTGAATAAAACCCTTTTCCTATTTGGGAAAGTGGTACTTTTTGAATGAATCCCTGAGAAATCAAGATGTGAATCATCTGAGGAAAAAATTAGAACTGTTCTTTTTGGGGGAAGAGGAACACCCCTGAAGGAATGAAGGAAGAGTCTTCCATACTATGAAATATCCTCTGAGAATAATAGAAAGAACCCAGGAGCCTTGAGTGATCCGTTTCCAAGCAGGAAAAGACAAGGATAGTGGGGTAGGGCTGCAGACAGGTTGGTAGTCACAAACTACCTGGTCTGGTTGGAAAAGGCTGCTTCTGAACACGAGTAGTAGTAGTAGTAGCCTTGGCAAGGATTTCTTGCACTTCTTTTACTTAGATGGAGAAAAATGATCAGCTTCCTTACAAAGGGAGTTTTACAAAGACAGTTCCTTTGAAATTTTGGAACTGGTGACAAAAAATATTTTTAAGATTGTGGAGCTCCTTGCCCTTTTCCTGCAAGGACTTAGAAAGGTCTACAGCTGCAGATCCACACAAGGCCTTGGAATCTAATGGAGAATCTGTTATTTTAGCTTTGATATCATCTGGTAGAGGCTGGGCTGGCGTCTCAGCCAAGAGTACCTCAAGACAGAGCCAGATGCAGTAACTCTTGGCAGATGATTCCACTGCATCATAGCTGCATATAATGGAATGACATGTCATTTGAGGACAAGTCTGGAAGCTCATAAATGAGCTTAGTGGATTAAGAAAGGAGGGCTAAGATACATTTGGTCATATGTGTCTGGTAGTTTATGGCCCTAAAGGCAAGTGTTACCGAAGTATACACTTTTCCCCAACCTTTCCATTACTTTGTTCTCCTTATCCGAGGGGAGAAGGAAAGTTGAAGGTAAAAGCTTTGAGGGGTTATCTGCAGCCATTGAGACTGTAGATGGAGCTGCAGAAGGGCATTTGAACAAGAACTTGCAGTCTTTTGGCACTCTGTAAAACCTATCTGGCCCTTCAGAGGCAGGAGATTGCGAGTCTGGACACTTAGAAGCACAGGAGAAACCGTTCAAGAAAGCTGGTAGCACTGAAAGTAATGCAGATGGGGAAGGGGAATCCATCTGTAACAGATCATAATATAGCTTTTTTTGCACCTCAGAAACCTGAGAGCAATCCCACTTGAAAAATTCTCTCATCTTCATAATGGTCTCACCAACGGTAATGTCCTCCCCAGGTGACTAAAGTACAGTTTTGTACCTACCATAAATGTAGATGTTCCGAGTGTCTTCACTGCTGCAGTCATTACACTTGGGTTATCCTGCCGTCAGGCGGTCCTCGCAGTCGGCCAGAGTTCCAAAGTCTTGGTCCGGCATTGGTTGCTGTCGCTTCTTCCCTGACGTCAGTGCACCAGGGGTATACAAGATGCAGCCGACGCCATTTTCTTCAGTTTTTCTTGCCCCAGATGTCAGGTGCCCCCAAATAGGTAGGCAATACATAATGAAAATAAAACATACAATAAAAGGTAAAAAACAAAACCTTCAGTTACCAGCAAATATACCACATAGGTAGTATAGGGTTGAAAGGTATAGATAAGTCCCAGCTAAGAAAGAGGGGATGGCGGGTGGGTAACCTGGACTGCAGCAGTGACTACACTAGAACATCTACATTTATGGTAGGTACAAAACTGTACTATGTTCGTCGTGTTTCACTGCTGCAGTCATTACACTTGGGTTGAATCCCAAAACTGAGTTAGGGTGGCTGGTTCTATAGAGGATTTGGGGTGGCTATGAGGCCCTGCAGCACTGCAGTGGCAAAACCAGCTCTGGATCTAGAGTAAAGAGGCAAGTGATAATGCTTGGTAAAAGGTGTGCAATGAACTCCAAGTTGCAGCTTCCAAGATATATTTAGTAGGTACTCTAAGGTAGGCAGTTGAAGTGGCTGTTGCCCTGGTGGAATGTGGCCTAATGTTACTAGGTACAGGTTTCCCATGCTGTGTGTAGCAGAACCGAATACAGTGTCCTATCCATTTTGAAATGGTCTGCTTTGAAATAGCCTTTCCCTGTGATCCTGCAGCATATGCTACAAACAACTGCTCAGTTTTTTCTGAAAGCTTTTGTTTTATCCTAGTAGAAATGTAATTGTCTGTGTATGTCCAAGGAATGCAGAAGTCTCTCCCCTTTATTCTGTGGATTTGGATAAAAAAGTTGGCAAATGTATAGTTTGGTTAAGAGCCACACTGGATACCACCTTAGGCATAAATGAAGGGTTTGTTCTTAAAGAAACCTCTGTCTTGGTGAAAAATTATGAAAGGCTCCACTGCCATTAGTGCCTGTAACTGAGACTCTTCTTGCTGAGGTTATTGCCAGAAGCAGAGCAGTTTTCCATGATATATATTTTAATTCTGCTGTATTGGCTTGCTCAAAAGGAGGCAAAGTTAGTTTTTCCAAGACAAAGTTGAGGTCCCAAGTTGGTGTTGGTGCTCTCCGGGGCGGTCTTATGTTTTTTTGCCCCTCTGAGGTACTGTTTTAGCAATGGATGAGAGAAAATAGGAGGATCTGTGTTGTAATGAGCCGAGATGGCAGAGGCGTGGATCTTAATGGATGAAAAGGATAGTCCTTTGTCCAGCATCTCAGTCAAGTATTGTAATATCTGAGAAATATTTGGGACAAGAGGGTCAAATTTTGAGCCTGGTTCCAGGCACAGAATCTCTTCCACTTTTCTGAATAAGATTTCCTGGTGCTAGGCCTCCTGGCCTACAAAATGACATCCATAACAGCTTTACAGAGTGGTGTTGTCTGCTTGACTAATGAATCTGCCATGCAGCCAGGTTTAAGGTTTTGAGCTGACTCTGCAGGATCGGATTGTCTTGTTGAGTCGGAAGGTGCAGAGTTTGAGGTAAAATCCATGGTGGGCCTTGAGCCAAGTTCTTTAAGACTGGGTACCAGTGCTGGCATGGCCAGTCTGGGGCAATCAGGATCATCTGTGTTTTTTCTTGTCTGGCTTTTAGGAGTACTTTTGAAAGGAGAGGCAGTGGTGGGAAGGCATAAACATATAGGCTTTTCCAGCTGAAAGAGAGAGCATCCACTTTCCATGCTTGTGTGTGATAAGTCCTTCTGCAGAATTTTTGTAGTTGGCAATTCATTGGGGTGGCAAAAAGATCTATGTCTGGGCACCCCCATTTCTGCGTTATGCTGAATACTTGTGGATTTAACTTCCACTCATGAGGATCCATGATGTTTCTGCTTAAGTTGTCTGCCAGACTATTTTTCTTTCCTGGCAGGAATTGTGCCTGTAGATGAACTTGATAGGTTAGAGCTGTGTTCCACAAGGTCATGGCTTGTCTGCATAGGGGGTAAGAATGAGTGCCCCCTTGCTTGTTTATGTACCACATAACTGTGGTGTTGTCTGTCTTAAATAATAGTTGTCCTGGATGCAGAATGTCCTTGAAAGCTGTTAGGGCATTTTGTACAGCCAACATCTCTTTTTGATTGATATGAAGATGCATTTGGTCTGCGGTCCACTTGCCCTGAATACATTTTCCTGCCATGTGTGCTCCCCAGGTGTAATCCGAAGCATCTGTTAGTGTCTGCCTGGCTGTGGGTAGAGTGAAAGGCTGTCCCTTGTTGAGGTGACATGCTTGTGCCCACCATCGAAACTCCTGTTGTAGGCAGGGCATTAGTGGTATTACTGCTTCCAAACTGTAGCAGTGTTGAGTCCAAACACTTTTTAGGTACCATTGTAATTTCCTCATATGCAGTCTGGCATATGGAATCAGAAGTATGCAATATGCCATGAATCCCAAGGCCTGCAGAATTTTTCTTGCAGGGAGTTGGGTCTTTGTTGCCATCAATTGAAAGTACTGAGTCAGTTGTCATTGCTTGTCTGGCGTGAGATAAGCCATCTGGGCCATTGTATTTAAGCTGGCACCCAGGAATATTATCTCTTGTGAGGGCACTAGTTTTGATTTCTTTTCGTTTATACTGTGTACCCTAGGCAAATTAGCAACTTGTTTTACAAACGCCAGATGCTTTAGAAGAATGTCCTTGCTCTCTGCTTGAATAAGGCAGTCGTCCAGGTATGGATATATTTGAATTCCTTTTTGTCTGCAAAATGCAATTACTGGTGCCAGGCACTTTGTGAAGACCCGGGGCGCAGTAGATAAGCCAAAGGGCAGTGCAGAGAACTGGTAATGCATTGAACCAGCTATGAATCTGAGGTATCATCTGCAATTTTGTCTGATAGGAACATGCAGGTATGCCTCTTTGAGGTCCAAAGTAACAAGCCAAGCCTTCTTGCCCAGCATGGGAAGAAGCTGCTGTAGTGTCAACATTTTGAATTTCAGAACATCCAGGTAAGTATTTAGAGTAGAAAGGTCTAGTATGGGTCTCCAGGCTTTGTCCTTTCTGGGGACCAAGAAATGTCTTGAGTAAAATCCTTGCCCCTGTTCCTGTTGTGGCACTTTTTGGATAGCTCTCATGTCCATGAGGGCTGTAATTTGTTTTTGTGCCTCTGCCCATTGATTTTGTGGCAGGTCTGGCATTCCTTTTAACCTTGGTAGAGTGTGAAAGTGGAACCTGTAACCCTGAGACACAATGTTCAGAACCTATTTGCCTTGGGTGATTATATGCCAATTTTGAGGAAAAAAGTGCTAGCGTTCCCCCTAAGGGAGCTGCCAAAAGGTAAGTGCTTGGTATTTGAAGGGGGAAGTCATTGGGACGGTTTCCTGTAAGGTTGCGACTTGTCTTCACCGCCTTTTGGGGTTGTAGCATCCTACTGTCCTGGTCTGCAAGAGCCTTGGGACTGAGATCTGCCTCTTGGGCATCTGTATCTGCCTCTTTGTGGTCTGTCTGGAAAGGACCAATTCTTTGAAGGCCAATTTCTGCTAAATCGAGGTGGCTGTACCTGTAAGAAATCCCTCACTGTTTGCATAGATTTTGCCTTATCCTCCATTTTCTTTAATACCTCTTCTGCCTTAACACCAAATAAAATATCCTGCTGTAAAGGAGCATCCAATAATTTTGCCTTAACATGATCTGGTAAACTTTGTTCTTTTAACCAAGCATGCCTTCGAATGACAGATCCTGTAACTGCTGCTCTACAAGAAGCCTCTAATGAATCAAAACCACATTGCAAAGTATGTTTTCCCACTTCTTCAGCTGCATGCAATAATTCCTGCATTTCCTTATAGTCAGGATGTTCTGAAATTGTAATCATTTTCTGTTTTAACAGAGACATTAAATATTGTTGGTATTTAAGCATGTGAAACTGGCAATTTAAAGCTCTCACTGCTAAAGTTGCAGAAGTGTAAACTTTCTTCCCCCATCTGTCTAATGCTCTAGAATCCCTGTCAGAGGGAACTGGATTCTTAGCTGTGGAAGCTTTTACCCCTTTGGGACCCTGGGAAATAGTTTCTGGATCAGCCACAGGGTTTTTATAAAGACATTTGAGACAGTCAGGGACCCTGTAGCACCTGTCTGGCTTGACAGGAGCAGGGGGCAAAGAATCAGGATTTAAACTGGATTCAGAGAACACATCATCCACAATATCTAACACTGGCGGAATAGCAAGGGGTCTGTGCTGAGGTAATAAGAGAAAGTCTCTGAGCCTTTTCTTGGACTTCCTCCCAATGGAAATGCTCTCTCATGGTATGTAAAGTTTCCCCAAAATAATAATCCTCAGGAGGAGAGGCTGAAGGAATACATTCTTCAGCATCTGAGTCCTCATAGGGGGGTAAAGAGTATCCATGATCCGAAGAGGAATTAGAAGAAATGGAAACCTGGTCAGAGGAATCATAATCTGTGTCTTGCCTAGGCCTTTTATCAGGAGGGGGATGGGAACTCCTGATCAGAGTAATTAAGTCTTCGGCCATTTTGAACATTTGTTTTTTAGGCATGGAGGCCTGTCCAGGTGAATGCTGTACTTGCTTCTTTGTCTTTAATGGGGTTTTAGACTTGGCTGTAGGTTTTATGGTAAGCTGTGAGGGTCTGAAAACACCCTCAGAAGCCGATGCCTGCTCAGCGGCTCCGGACCCATCTGAAGGATTAGTTTCCGTAGACCCAACACCTTGAGTATCCAGAGGCCTAGACATCTCCACGTGGGAGTCGGAGGTGGCCTGTGGCTCTGAAGTAGTGGGTGTCAGGGGCTGTGAAAGCACCTCACTGAGAACCGGCGACTGGCCTAGAAGCGGCTTCATCGTCAGTTTTAGGCCTCTGGTGCCTGTCCTTATCCTTGTCTTTGCGTTTTTTGTGCATTCCGGTCATCGGTTGTTCCGACGGCATGGTATAATTAAACCTTCGGCCAAAGTAATGGCGAGCAAAATCAAACCGACGTTTAATAGTGCGTTTGTTAAATCTAGCACAAAACCGACAACTAGTGACGTCATGGTCTGGGCCTAGGCATGGAATACAGTAAGAATGAAAATCCTTATGAGGTATTTGCTTCCCACAAGAAATACAATTATTAACTTTTACTGACATCGGTCTGAGACAAGAAAAATTTTTCCCAATGGGATACTTGGCTTTATAGAAGACTTCAGTTCTGAAATTCGAATTGAAAATCTCAGGAGTCGCCCGACGGCACTTGCGAACTGCTTTTGCTTCGGGCACCACACGGCAAGAAAGACTGAAGAAAATGGCGTCGGCTGCATCTTGTATACCCCTGGCGCACTGACGTCAGGGAAGAAGGGACAGCAACCGATGCCGGACCAAGACTTTGGAACTCTGGCCGACTGCGGGACCGCCTAACGGCAGGATAACCCAAGTGTAATGACTGCAGCAGTGAAACATGATGAACATCATATGATTTCCTCCTCTGGGGAAGCATACACCAATGGAGAGGACATATGGGCAAAATATGCCACAGACTCATCCGTAAAAGAATCATCTTCATCTTAGGAATCCCTAAATTCTTTTTTGAGGAGAAACCAGAGAAGGTGAAGGACAAGGGAGAGAGACACCTGTAGATTGACTAATGGCCATAAAAGCATTAAACGGCCTTTGAGAAAATGCTTGCCAATCAGCAGAATGTTCCTGAGAAAAAGGAGAAGAATGTTTGGTTATTTGCTTCTTTAGTGGAACAACAAGGGACCAAATGTAGGCTTACAGTCGATAATGGTGCTATGGACATCTTCACGTACAAGGATTTGCGGAATTCCACAAGGACCTTCAGAGACTATGAGCCTGGGTTCCCCCGTATGTCCAGTGCGGATGCCTGCATTTCCCCTGAGGGCATGCTAGCAGGAACCTTTGCGGCCTCCACAACGTTACCTGCAGAAGAATCACCACCTTCCTCCAAACAGGTCTCTGGGCCAACATTGGCCTGGGGGAGAGAGGTCCGGATTTAGAGGAGCAGCAGAGACCTCGGACCTCAGGCCTAGATTTCTTGGGCTTAAGAACAGGTTGCCCGGATGGGCTCGATGTATCTTCCATGGCATCTTGAGCTAAATACTTAAAGCACTAGTTCTCCAAATATAAATAGAGACAAACAAAGCAACTGTGAAAGGTCTTTAGAACAAAGGCTTTGCAAATAGCACAGGAGGTATGGTCGTGGTTAGGGCCTAGACAAAAAAAGGCACAGATCGTGGGAATCCTTATGTAGAATTTGCCTTCCACACTGACACTTCCCTTCCTAGATGACATGTAACCTTGGCAAAACAATAGCACAAAATATTTAAGAAAAAAAACCAAGAGGGCAATCACCTGACTTGAAATCTGCAACTTCGCTGTTGAGCAAGAGACTGGAGATGGCATTCTGACTGACAGCAGAAAAGTTGAGGATGGTATGTGCCAACATCTGCTTTATAACAGACATTGGATGGGGACCTATGTATGATGTTGCACATACCCAACAGTAGCATTAAACTTTGTATATTGGCTGGACATTCGGGACAGCCTGCGGCAGACTCCCTCATGTTATGAACACTGCAACATACGAATAGGAGGACATTATATTCATAAAGTAGCAGAAAGTATTCTAAAAACTAAGCAAACACAAGAGGAGCAAAGGTATTGGGAGCAAATAACTAGAGAAGGAAAAGTAAAGTACAGTTTTGTACTTACCATAAATGTAGATGTCCGATAGATATGCAACTGCAGTCATAACATATGGGTTGTCCTGCCTCAGGCAGCCCTCGGTCGGCCAAATTCCAAAGTCTGGGTCCGGCATTGGCTGGTGTCGCCCCCTCTCCGACGTCACAACGGCTGGAGTATAAAGGCATCGGCCGACGCCATCTTCTTCAGTGTTTCTTGCCCCAGATGCCAGGTGCCTTCCTAGGAAGGCTAAATTTGGTGAATGGATAAACAATTCCAGACATGCACAACAGTAATAAACAGATACACCATAGGAGATACCCCCAGCTAATAGGAATAGGGGTAGGGACCCATAAAGAAAGTCGCAGAGGGGTAGGAGGGTGGGAAAATCCGACTGCAGTTGCATATCTATTGGACATCTACATTTATGGTAGGTACAAAACTGTACTATGTCCTTCAAGAATGCAACTGCAGTCATAACATATGGGTTGAATACCATAGCCAAGCTGGGGGTGGATGGAACTAAGAGAGGGATGGTGTAGCTAAAATGCCCTGCAGGACTGCCGAAGCAAAGCCTGCTCGGGATCTGGAGTATAAGGGCAGGTTGTAGTGCTTGGTAAATGTAAGCACGGAGCTCCATGTAGCAGCCTCTAAAATATCCTTTGTTGCCACTCCTCTTAAGAAAGCTGTGGATGTGGCTATAGCTCTGGTGGAATGTGGCCTAATATTGGCTGGCACACCTTTTCCATGGAAAGAGTAGCAGAATCTGATGCAGTGTCCAATCCATTTTGAGATTGTTTGTTTGGAGATTGCTTTTCCTTGTACTCCAGCAGCATAGGCTACAAACAGTTGGTCAGACTTTCTGGTGGCCTTAGTTCTGTCCAAGTAGTAGCGTAGTTGCCTGTGTATGTCCAAAGTATGCAGCAGTTTTTCCCCCCTATTTTCAGGATTGGGGAAGAAAGTAGGCAGGTGAATAGCTTGATTTAGAGACACCCTGGAAATAACTTTTGGCATGAATGTAGGATTGGTTCTTAGAGAAACTCTGTCCTGATGAAAAATGAGGAAGGGAGGCACTGCCATGAGTGCCTGTATCTCCAAGACTCTTCTTGCAGATGTGACTGCCAATAGAAAGACCGTTTTCCATGATAGAAATTGCATTTCTGAAGTTGCTGCTGGCTCAAAAGGAGGAAGAGTTAATTTTTCCAAAACGAAATTGAGGTCCCATGCAGGTACTGGCTGTTTTCTGGGAGGTTTGATATTCTTTATCTCTCTTAGGAACTGTCTTAGCAAAGGATGTGAAAACAGTGGTGGGTCACAATTGTATTTTGCTGAGATTGCTGAGGCGTGAATCTTTATAGAAGAGTATGAGAGTCCAGTATGAAACATTTCTGCCAAGTATTCTAATATCTGAGGTATACTCAGTAATGATGTGTCCTGACCTCTGTTGGCATTCCAGATGCTGAATCTCTTCCACTTGGCTGAATAGGTTTTTCTGGTGGAAGGTCTGCGTGCTTCCAGTAAGATCTCTTGAACTGTTTTGGAAAGAGAGTTAGCTAGGGGAGTCATGGTAACCTCCAGGCTGTCAGATGCAATGTTTTCAGGTTTTGATGGACAGTCCTGTAATTGTGTTGTGTTAGAAGCAGGGGCCATAGGGTCAGAGGCCACGGTCTGGTCCGGGTTATGCTCAACAGCAGTGGGTACCAGTGTTGCCTTGGCCAGTCTGGAGCTATCAAAATGCCTGTTGGTTGCTCTGCTTTGATCTTCAGTATCACCTTGGTCAGCAGAGGTAGAGGAGGGAATGCATAAAATTTTCAGGGAATTCCAGCTGAAGGAGAGAGCATCCGTTTTCCAGGCTAGAGGATGGTGGGTCCTTGTGCAGAACTTTTCCAGGTGATGATTTAAGTGGGAAGCAAAGAGATCTACGTCCCGTCTTCCCCATGTCTTTGTTAGTTGTGAGAAAATGTGAGGATGCAGCATCCATTCGTGTGGATCCAAAAAATTTCTGCTCAGGTTGTCTGCCAGTACATTGTCCTTGCCTGGCACAAACTGGGATTGCAAATGTATCTTCAGACTCAGGGATTTTTCCCAGAGAAGCATTGTTAGTCTGCAGAGGGGATAAGAATGAGTGCCTCCCTGCTTGTTTATATACCACATGACAGTGGTGTTGTCTGTCCTTATTCGCAAATGTCCTTGTTGTAGTGTTTTTTCGAAAGTCTCGATTGCATGTATCACTGCCAACATCTCTTTTTGGTTTATGTGCAGATGTCTTTCCTTTGGTGTCCATAGACCTTGAATGCATCTGCCCTCCATGTGCGCCCCCCATCCATGATCTGAGGCGTCGGTTGTAATCATTTGACCTGCCTGAGGTCTGTTGAAAGACATGCCTTTGTTTAACTGACTTGCTTGAGCCCACCACAAAAATTCCTTTTGCAGACATGGAATAAGTGGGATTACGTCCTCTAGGCTTTGGCTGTGTTGGGACCATAAGCTTTTTAAATACCATTGCAGCTTTCTCATATGAAGTCTTGCCAAAGGTATCAGAAGAATGCAAGATGCCATGAACCCCAGGGCCTGCAGGATTTTCCTTGCAGTCAGCTGGGAGAGTTTTGCTACGCCTTTGAAGTACTCTGGTAATTGCTGTTGTTTTTCCTCTGTGAGGTAGGCCATTTGAGTTTCTGTGTCCAGTTTGGCTCCTAGGAAAATAATCTGTTGGGATGGCAGTAGTCTTGACTTCTGAATGTTGACTGTGTATCCCAAGGCCTGCAGAAGTTGAATGACATAGTCCAAGTTTGCTTTTAAGGTTTGTTTGTTGTCTGCTTGTATGAGGCAGTCGTCCAGGTAGGGGTATATTTGAATCCCCTGGAGTCTGCAGTGTGCCACTACTGATGCCAGGCATTTCGTGAACACTCTGGGTGCAGTAGATAAGCCAAACAGCAATGCTGAGAATTGATAATGCTCTGTTCCTGCAAGAAATCTGAGGTATCTTCTGCAGCTTTGTCTGATTGGGACATGCAGGTACGCCTCCTTGAGGTCCAGAGTGACCAGCCAAGACCCCTTGCCCAGCATGGGAAGGAGTTGCTGCAGAGTCAGCATTTTGAACTTTGGCACAATAAGAAAAGTATTTAGAGTTGACAAGTCCAGTATAGGTCTCCATTTGTTTTCTTTTCTTGGAACAAGGAACAGTCTTGAATAAAATCCCTGGCCTTGTTCCTGAGGAGGAACCCTTTCTATTGCTTTTATACTTAACAGCTTTGAAACTTGAGTGAGTGCCTCTGCCCTTTGATGATGTGGCAGGTTTGGCATGCCTTGTCTTATTGGTAAAGTATGGAAGTGGAATCGGTAACCCTTGTCTATTAAATCCAGAATCCATTTGTCCTTGGTTAAGATATGCCAGTTTTTTGAGAATAAGGATAATTTTCCACCCAAAGGTGCTTCTCTTTGAGCCTTTGTAGGCGGTATGAAAGTCAAGTCATTGTGATTGTCCTTGTGGTGCAGCTGGGCTGTCTGCGCCACTTCTTTGATTTGTAGGTTGCCATTGGCGGCCCCTGTAGGATCCTCGGTATTGCCCTCTACCTCGGGCACGCCTGCTTTTTCCCCTTTGAAATTTCTCAGAGCCTGGGAAGGACCAATTCTTTGAAGGCCAGTTTCTGCTGAATCTGGGTGGCTGAACCTGAAGGAAATCCTTGACTGTCTGCACTGGCTTTTTCCTCAATGGATTTCAACACATCTTGTGCATTAGCACCAAAAAGCTTCTGTTTTTCCAGAGGTGCATCAAGTAACTTTACTTTAACATGTTCAGGCAAAGACTGATCTTTTAACCAAGCATGTCTACGTATCACAGCCCCAGTCAGCTGCCCTACATGAAGCTTCCAATGCATCACAACCACACTGAAGAAAATGGTTGTTAACCTGCTGAGTGTTATGTATATGTTCCTGCAATGCCTTTCTATCAATAGGCTCAGGAGAGGCTAATTTTTTCTGTAAATCATCCAGTAAAAAATCCTGGTACTGAAACATGTGAAAAAGGCAGTTAAGTGACCTCATGGCTAGGGTGGTTGAGGTATAAACTTTTTTACCCCATCTCTCCAGTGACCTAGCTTCCCTGTCCGCTGGCAGTGGATTTTTGGCAGTGGAAGTAGCCACTCCCTTGGGGCCCTGTGAAATAGTTTCTAGATCCACTGAGTGGGCCTTAAAGAGATGCTTGTGAGTGTCAGGGACCCAATAATATCTGTCTGGCTTGACAGGAGCAGGGGGGAGAGAATCAGGGTTAGCACTGGAATCAGAGAAAACATCATCCAAAACATCCATAACTGGAGGAATAGCTAAAGGTCTGTGCTGGGGAAGCTTGAGGAAGGTACACAGCCGTTTCCTGGAATCAGAGAATTCCTGACCCTGCCATTTAAAATGTTCCCTCAGAGTGCAGGACTTCACCAAACGAGAAATCCTCCGGAGGGGAGGCAGAGGGAATTGATTCCTCAGCATCAGAGTCCTCGTAGGCCTGGAAGGATTCTTCTTGGGTATCAGAATGCTCAGAATCCCCCAGAGGCTTTATCTGAAGAAAGGTTGTCAGCCTGCTCAGTTCTGGGCCTTTTCTCTGCAGGTGGCTGAGAACCTCTGTCAGGATGAGGCTGAGACCCCCTGATAAGAGAGATAAGATCTGCAGCAAGAGACATGATCTGTTTATCAGAAGAAGAGGCCTGAGCAGTAGGTTTAGGATTGGCCTTGGCCTGGCTGACTGCCTTAGCACGTGCAAAGGCCTTGATGGACGTGGATACAGGAGGCCTAGCAGCCCCACGTGCAGGAGTAACCTTGTCTACAGAAATGGTGTCGGGTAGATCCAAAACTTCAGTTTCCGGAGGAAAATCAACAACCGGCACCGGAGAGATCTCCGAGACCGAAGGTCGTGTTAACGCTGTGTCGTCTGCCTGGAGCGGTTGAATTACCGCTTCCGAAGGGACCGAAGCACTAGCGGAGGGTTTAGGAGTAGCATCGGTGGTGGACGCGGGCCGAGGATGTCGGTCCCAGTCCTTTCGTTTTTTGGCAGACTGAGTTGTCGGTTGATCCGACGGCATGATATACGCGAAAGATTCACCGAAAAAGTCTTCAGCGAATTCTGCCCGGCGCCTGAGAGTGCGCTTATTAAAGCAAGCACGGGCAGCACAGGCCGAGACGTCGTGGTCTGGGCCCAGGCAAGGAAGGCAGTAAGAATGGAAGTCCTTATGAGGTATTTGTTTACCACAAGACAAACAATTATTAACTTTCTCAATTTGTTCTGACATCGGCTGAGGCAAGAAAAAATGTTCCCCAACGGGGTACTTAGCTTTTAGATGACTTCGGTACTGAAAACACAGGAGCTGACCGACCGGCACTTGCGAACTGCTTCTGCTTTGGGCACTGCGCGGCAAGAAAGACTGAAAAAGATGGCGTCGGCCGATGCCTTTATACTCCAGCCGTTGTGACGTCGGAGAGGGGGTGACACCAGCCGACACCGGACCCAGACTTTGGAATTCGGCCGACCGAGGGCTGCCTGAGGCAGGACAACCCATATGTTATGACTGCAGTTGCATTCTTGAAGGACATCAGTACGACGAAGCCAAGAAGACATTTGGACTGTAGGTTAAAGACCGAGTTTCCTACCAGGAATTGATATCATCTTGGAAAAAAAAAGGTGATAGGGGAATCATAAGTGAAGGAACTGCTCTTGTATAGTGTCTAGCAGAACCTAAAGTGAAGATGCAATTAAAAAAGGAATAATTAGTAAGGCATATATAACAATAAAATAATCAACAATCAATCTGCGAAGGTTAGAGAAGATTGCAAAGAAAGACTGGAAATATATTTACAAGGGAACAATGAAAGGACATATGTACGGCTCCCAAATATGCAACAATGTTAGCTGGAATTGGCTGTATATGTATTTTTATACCCCTAAGCAGACTTCAAAGATTTTTTCTTCAGGTAGACAGCAAGTGTTGGAGGTTTGAAGAGTCCACCAAGTTTGGCAAGAGGAAAAAAGGGAAGTGGTAAGCAAAAGTTAGAGAAAAGCCTGGGCCCATTAGCATGACAATCAGTGGGACTAGTCATTTCTTAGCCTGGCTTGAGCCCACCTTTCCCAAGTTCACCCTAGCCATCTCTTCTCCCCCTCAGACTTTTTCCCTCACCAAACTTGGAGTTCGCAGCTTTTTCTTTGCAGAAAGGTGGGAAGAAATCACTCAGGACAAATAGCTGCTAAACTTTATAAGTGACTGCAAACTTTAGTTTACAGAAGAATCTCATTTTAAGGGTATGGAAACATTTTTCAAGGATTAGTTGCAGTTCTTACCTCAGGTTCTTAAAAAAAAATCCTAAGAAAAGAGGGGCTTTGGAGGTCGGTCTCTTAAGCAAGTTTCCACAGTTACCAAAGTTCTAAATGCTTACTGCTGTTGGAAAGCAGGTTTTCTGCTGATGGGATTTTGCCCACATATACCACTTCAACAGCCTCAGAGTCAGTGCAATCAGATTTCTTCAGTGGAGGAAGGGGAGGAAGGGGGTCAGGACACCAAATGTGAGTGCAGCTCAGGTCTCCTTGCCATAATAAAGGCCACTAGCCAGCTGGATCACAGAACTACAAGAAGACACCTGGGATGGGTGTTGTGGCCCAACTTAGACAAGCTAGATAATTTTCAGTGCCTTGTGTCTCCCAGGTCTTGGGCTGTGGGCAGGGAACAGTGACCTCAATGTTATCATTAGGAACTTAAAGAACAAAGATTCTGGGGATCCCTCCTTCACCTTCAATAATCATGATGAGAGTCACAATCCAAGTCTCTGATACCAAATGATTCTCAGGGGCTGAACAGGCCACAGGAGTGCCAATCTGAAAAGACATGCTAAAAACAAAAAGCATGGGTGCCCATGAAGTCGTCACGTCAAAACTTCAGTAGATGAAGATACTGCAGTCAGGGGTTGCGAAAGTGTCATCTCCAAAACCAAGTGTGTGCCCCTCCCTTTTTTCAGAGAGCTCCTCCTGCAGGGACATCCAACAATGTCAGCTTGTACTCTGGGTAAATGACGCACACTACATACAGGAGATCATGTTGTGCTCTGGGCCGAGGTAAAACAAAAGATGTTTGCAGTGTGTGTCTGTGTTCTAACAAGCAATCTTCAGGTATGCATCATGAAGAAATCTGCCTCCATAGGCCACTGTCAATACAAATCCTCCAGCTATACAACACTTTCCATAGCACTACCAGCAACATCAGATATTTTTGCCACTCTAAATACTCCCATCATCTTGCTATGTTTTTCCTCTTGAGAAGTGGTGTGTAGACAATTCATGTTCTACTCACAGAGATTTCCTGCCTTTTGGGTGACCTATAATGACTTCTCACCTTCCTGTCTACTTGTCTACTTGTTACTTTTGTAATTTGGCATCCGCCCCTACTACTTGTCCAATTTTAGTCCCCCCCAAAAAAAATGCATTTTCTGAATGTGAACTGTCATGTTGACACCCCATTTACTTTTTATTCTGTACTACATTTTCACAATTCCTGTAACCTCCAAACATTAACATTAACCAGTTCATGAAACTTCTACACACACATTGTAGGCAGAGGTAGTCACTGTCCTCAATTATGTTTATACTAGTTAAAGTTATTCTTGATCCAGCTCTTTTTACTGTCTTGTCTGGTTTTGAAAGTATATTAATTCTTATCAGGTTTCTTGTCAGTGCACCTGTTTCAGTAATCATGGGATTGGGGGGAGGGGGGGATGATAAGGAATGACTACTTACATTCTGGATAGTTTAAAAGATTGGCAATGAACGGTGTACAACTGTCATTTAATACACTGCTTCACCTTTTTAAGTGCTTCAGCAGTCCACAGTGAAGTCAAAACCACAAGCCCTGCAAGTTTTTCAACCAAAAGTGGAATACAGAAATGTTACCATGTGTGATGTATGCTGAAGATGCCTCTCCCCAATTTAATAAATGTCTGCACTTCTCAATTGAATCTGTCACTTGTTGAGCAATTGCTAGGATCTCCCAGTCCAGTAAAACTGCTCTTATGACATTAAGCTTCATTACTCTTCTTCACCAGTAACAGCACTTAACTACCTTACTTTTTCTCACATATACATTAAATGTAATGGTATAAAAAACATGGACTCAAAATTTCTAGACTTTTTTTCAGACAGTACAAAATGAATGACTATGGACCACTGCTGAGTTAATTTTAGGCCACGCTGCTCTCAACTTCCTCCCATTTGTTCAGATATTTATAGCTCATAATTCAGAAGCTTGTGTACATCTAGCAATTTTTTTTAAATATTAATTTTGAAAACATATGTATATTGTAAACAAGTTACATCTTTCTTTGATGCAAAAAATCAGTGCAAAACTGGCAGAGGTATTCTGATAACCAGTAATGAAAGCTGGAAAAAGGGTACTTTGTTAATTTTCCTGGAATTATACGGCCCAGACTCTTTTGGAAGCATTTTCTAAAATGTCAGGTATATACCCTACTAAGTACAGTTGTCTTAGGATGAAGTGTGCATAATTTGCCAAGACCTCTTGCTACAAATAAAACTTTAAATACAGTTTCAGAGGTAAACCACCTCAGTGGCATAGACAGAATACAGTCCTGGATATAATCTAGCTGACCCATGTTTAATCCATGGCTTGTGAGCTAACTTGCGTCGCTCAGGGAGGGAGGGAGAGTGGCTTAACATGCATCTCAGAAGTGTGGTCTTGGTATTAAAGGCCTAGTGGAGACAGAGGATAACTATTGGTACTTTGTCTTCAAGGAGGCAAGACATTTGAGGAGAAGCTTCCTGCAAAAGCAGGAGACGCACACTTGTACATTTTACTTTGGGCCAACACAGACATGCACACTAGGAAACTGGTTGGGGCTTAGAAGAAAAAACTCTCATTCTTCAACATGATGATGGCAGTGTTCCCAATGCATGACACTCTCCTTTGTGGAATAGGTTCTCATCTCCTGTGGGAATGGACAGGAAAACTGGCTGGAATGCAGAGGTTCAAACGCTATTAAGGTTGCAAAAAAAGTGAACAAAAATTTCCAGAGGTACACAGAAATTTCCTCCAATATTTCAGTGGAGTCTTTACTGAAAAAAAAAAAAAAAAACCACACATTATACTTGAAAAAGACATTCATTTCCTGCAGCATTTTTTTTTTTTTTTTTTCGCATTAAAGGATAAAGGAATCAATTTCAATATCCTGTCTGAATATAGAAGATTTGGAAAGTCGTTTTACATGTCCTTCATAGTCAAGAATACTTTAGAGATGGAATGCTTTTTCTGTCCATTTGATAAGATATAAAATTATCTGGAAAATTATACCAAGTACTTGCCTGTGGATGGTCAGGTACAGTCTCATGAGCTCTGTAAACTGGGGATCTGTATAGCCCAGCATGTTGGTAAAGTTATGGGACCAATCCAGATTGGAGTCGATAGCACCAATGCTGCTTCCCTCACGATATAAATTCCGGTAGATTTTTGCAGCCACACAGGGAAGCTTGGCGATCAAGTCCATGGCATCTTCATAGATGAACTGTTGAAAAAAGGAAAAGTAGTTTGATTAAATGTTTCCGATGCATACGGACAGCTTGAGTCATCCTAAACAACAAAATTTCACTAGTTTTTCCCACTCTTAGTACAATGTGTAGGTGATGGAACGTACCACACATTACATACTTTGTTACGGCAGAATATCAAGCTTATGTGCAGTGCCCCTTTATGTGCTTCTAGCATTTTAGCTCCTGTTTATCACTCATTTACACATCTCCACCTGTTCCCTACCCTTCTACATACCTAATTGGGTTCCCAATCAATCACCTTTCCCAGCAGTTCATTTCATGGGCTCTCAACACTCACTTAAGCACATTCTCAGATCCAGGGAGTACCTGGTCTCTGCAATCCACTGCATGTGGTACCTCCTTTCCATCTTGCTTGTTCTATGCAATTCCTTCATATCTAACTTATAAGATCCCATGCGCCCATAATATATCTTCCCATGCGCCCATAACATATCTTCCCTCATCTCCTGAAGTTCTTGAATGATAAGAGTTTCAAGTCCTTGCTATTTCTCCTCAATCCTACTCACCTTTGATGGTTTCCCTGACAAGTTTTTACAAGCATTTTCTCTTTCCATGTCTGGCATCGAGAACTACATGCAACACTCCATATGAGAAATGACCATGGTTTCACAGGGCTATTGTACTACTACTGTTCCAGGAATCCATTTCTCTGAAGATACAAAACAGCCTTCCATTCTCAGCCAGCATTACACCTTCACCCTACTCGTGAAAATCCAACTTAGATGTGATAAACACCCCACATCCTTCTCTTGCTCTATGGTGATTATTCCCACTCCACTCATCTGACAATTCACACCAGGTTACTGAGGCACAAGTGAAGTACCTTGTACTGTCTGCAGTGAAACTCAAAAGGTCATCCCTCTGCCCACCTGGTCAGTCTGAGGCCGTTCTTAGTTCTCACACCAATCCTCCACTGCTGTACCTACCATTGTAAGGTCAGTTAACAGGCTGTGCCCTCTGCCAGGTCTTTAAACTAAAAAGGATGCCCATCATTGGTACCACAACTATCCCCTACAATACTCCATAATTATCCCCCCAATTCCTGACATTGCTGTTTTTACCACAATCTCATGTCCTACTCTCCAATTAAGCAAACCAGTTACTCAGTCTCTGCCCTAGACCCAACCACTGCATTTCTTGTAGAAGTTGTCTGGACAAGACATAAATATCTTGGGAAAGGGTAGGTAGACTACACCCACTGATGCTCAGTCATTAAGTTCTGAAATCCAGTCATAAAACCAGATCAGGTATAACTGCCCATAAAGTCTTGCTGCTTACTGTCCTGATGTCTGCCTAAGGAAGGCAACCAGACATTTTCCCCCCAGGATCCCCCACCATACCTCAGGCATTTCTGCAATTGCCAGTGGGATTTTAAAGATCACATAAGGGACCTGCCACTACACTGTCCAGATTCCTGAGAACATTAGGAGGCAGCCTGTTTGGTCCTCATGTCTTATTCTCCCTTAGTGAAGTTTGTTTCTTCTCCACAGCCTTTATCTGTCCACTGTTCAGTATGCGACAAAAATGCATTTGTTAAATTCCATTGCTTCTTCTCAGTCTTCCATGATCATTCCCCTCCATTCTTATTCTGCTTAGCTCCTTCTCCAGTCCTTGCTGAAATATACCTAAAAAAGTTATTTCTGCTACTTGACCTTTTTTGACTTGTGCCTTTACAGCAGTCACTTCTTTGGTAACCTTCTACATGTTACCTTGTAATGCACCTTTTCCACATCTATGTCCCAACTCCTGTCAGTGGCTTATGTTTCTGTAATATCCAAACATGCCAAATATTCTCTCTTGCTTCACTGCAGATATCCTGGCTTCCTTCCCATTAATGGAGCAAAAAACTGGACAGAAGCAAACTAACTAATAACCAATGTACATAGCAAACACCAGCAAGACCAATTTCCAGCAGCCACACTTTATTCAATGCAAAAACAATTGGAACGCTTTCATCCCAAATGGGACTACTTCTGAAAGTCGACCCATTCAGGATGAAAGCGCTCAACTGCCTTTGCACTGAATAAAGTGCAGCTCCTTGAAATCATTATTGTTGGTGTTTGCTACATACATTGATTATTAGATTCTTCCCATTAATGTGTTAGCTCAGGAATTGTGGGGGTGGGGGGGTAAATGCTGAACACCACTATTCTCCTTTAAAAGTAGATTTTTGAGTGGGGGATCCCTGCATCTCCCAATGTAGAGGGGTCAGCCGCTCAAACTATATACAAGATCACAATACCTCAAATAAAATGGAATAATTACAGAAAAATGGCAAGCTCAGGTTTAGTAAGGGCAAATCCATAGTTTTGCTCATTCGGTCTCACTGTTGCAGGACTCAAACCAATGACTCATGGAATATAAAACGGCTACAGTTTCAGTCATTCTTCTCTCTCATCTTAGCTGACTTCTGCATCCACTGTTGGCCTCTGTTTAGAGTACTGTTCTGCTTCTGTGACACCTCTCCAACCTTAACAGATAAATGTGGAAATGTACTCCAACCATGTTTTGAGCACCTCTGACCCCTTCTAAGCTAATAAAAAAAAAACATCCTTAATGCAGAGGTCTCAGTCTATCAAGCTTACCCAGATCATTCTACTAGTCCAAAGCCCTTCTTCTCTGTCTAATGCAGACGGCTGTAATTCTAACTCCATAGTATTTGCCCTCTTCAGAAAACTGGCTGCTAATTCCATCCCCTACATTCTAGCATCTCACTACTAATCACCGTAGCAGTGCTTTCTAGCACTTCAGTCTCCTCTGACAGGTCAATGATGCTTATCTGCAACATAACATGCATCCAACATCTCCCCTTTGGTGACCACCTTAGACATTTCCCCTTGAAGTCCTTCTGAATCTAAACCATGAGATTAGATTCTATATAACCTGGCTTCTGTGGTTTCTCTTGCTAAGATGCTTAATTCCATTAGTAACAGACTCTACTGTCACCAAACCACTTGTCTGTAACCAAACTGGCATTCCACTTCTACTTTATTTCCGTCCCAATGTCACAAACATGACTAACAGTTTCCTTTCAACATGCATCACCCCATCCCTGCCTGCTGCCTTTGCTACCGGCTTCCTTCTGTTAAACCTTATTTCTTACTGTTACTACAGACCCCTCCCACTGCTTTCTCCCTCTCACTTCCTAGCCCTCTGGTGGTCCTACTGATGCTCCCTGCACCTCCTCCTGTTGATCCTTACACTACTGTACCTTTACAGCAGGCATCACTTTGTAGTCTCCTCCCTACTAACACTCTTCTCCTCCAATACATACCAGTGCTTCCAATTTTCCTTCACTGCTAGGTTTACTGGAATCTTGCCCCCCCCCCCCCATTACGTGTCTGCCTACCCAAATTTGCCATCCTTACTTCTCCTCTTCTTCAGCATACATTCGGTCAAGTTCTCCTCTTTTCCTTACCCCTGGCTGAGTGCTTGCACCTGCCCCACTGCTCTCCTGCTCATGCTCTCTGGAGTTACCTTGTGCATGACTACCTCAAGATCTGCTTCCTTTTCATCACCTGTCTCCTGAACCAAAAAAAAGAAAAAAGCTGAAAAACTAATCCACCAAAAAAAGTAGCAAGCAGGCAGACCTGGAGCAACCACCAGGAAGTGCGACGGCCAAACCTCACAATAAGGTACAACGTACTCAAAAGTAACCTGTCTCCTCCTTTTACCTCTTACCAACGCCCATAATGTCATCTTGACACTGCTAAAAAGGTGAGCAAGGATAGTGTGACTGGAAAATATGGGACAGCAAACTCTATCTAGCGCCCACATTCTCCTGTGAAGCTCGCTCATTCTCCATGTAGACCCACACACATCCTCTTCCACCCTGAAGTTTCTTAGACCCACACACATCCTCTGCCACCCTGAAGTTTCTTCTAAGCCAAATCAATGCTCCCACACCCTAAGAACCTTGCCCACCTCTCTTTCCCCTCTCCTTCAGTGTGTGTTCACAAACACACACACACATTAGTTTCCAGGAGGGGCTGGTGGTAATAGTTTTTAGGGCCAAAACTCTTTCCTGTTGCTATAGCAGACACTGACACCAGCCAGAACCAGCCTAGCGCACTGCAGTAAAGTACAGTTGTGTACACTTACCATAAATGTAGATGTTAGAGTGTATTCACTGCTGCAGTCATTACATTTGGGTAATCTGCTGGCAGGTTGCCCTCAGTTGGCCTGAATTCCAAAGTCTTGGGTCCTGTGTCGGTTGCAGTCTTCTATCAATATGAACTTTACCTTCATCTACAAGCAAATACACCACATAGGTTGTAGAAGATAGAGAAGGAAAGATAAACTTTCGAATGACAGGGGGATGGCGGGAGGGTAACCTGGACTGCAACAGTGAATACACTCAAACATCTACATTTATGGTAAGTGTACACAACTGTACTATGTTCTTCGTGTTTCACTGTTGCAGTCATTACATTTGGGTAGAACCCCAAAGCTATGGTTGGGAGGCTGGAGCTAAACAGCATTAGGTGTGGCTATAAGGCCCTGCAGCACTGCAGTGGCAAAGCCTGCCCTGGACTTGGAGAGGCAAATGGTAATGCTTTGTAAAGGTGTAAACAGAACTCCCAGTAGCAGCCTCTAGAATGTCTTTGGTTGGTACTCCTCTGAGAAAGGCTGCTAAGTAGCTGCAGCTCTGGTGGAATGACACCTAATGCCCTTGGGCAAGGGTTTACCATGGTGTAAGTAGCACAAACGGATGCAGTGGCTTATCCACTTTGAAACTGTCTGTTTTGAAATAGCCCTTCCTTCTGATCCCGCAGCATATGACACTAGTAATTGCGCAGTTTTTCTTAGAGCTTTAGTCCTGCTCAAGTAGAATCTTAGCTGTGTGTACATCCAAGGAATGCAGAAATCTCTCCCCTTTGTTCTGCGGATTTGGATAAAAGGTTGGCAGATGAATTGTTTGGTTAAGAGCCACACTGGAAACCACCTTAGGCATAAAAGTAGGGTTTGTCCTAAGACACCCTGTCTGGGTAAAATATGATAAAAGGCTCTACAGCCATGAGGGCCTGTAGCTCTGAAACTCTTCTTGCTGAAGTAATTGCTAGTAGCAGAGCTGTCTTCCATGATAAGAACTTTATATCAGCGGTAGCAGCTGGTTCAAACGGAGGCAGGGTGAGCTTTTCCAACACGTAGAGGTCCCATGCAGGTAATGGTGATCTTCTAGGAGGCCTTAAATTTTTGGCTCCTCTAAGATACTGCTTTAGTAAAGGATGAGAAAAGATTGGTGGATCTGTACTGTAATGAGCTGAAATGGCAGAGGCATGGATTTTGATTGATGAGAAAGATGGGCCTTTGTCAAGCATCTCAGTTAAGTATTGTAATATCTGAGGAATATGTGGTTCTGCTGCATCAGTTCCTTGTGCTCGATTCCAAGCACAGAATCTCTTCCATTTGTCAGCATAAGATTTTCTAGTACTAGGCCTTCTGGCTTCCAGAATGACATCCATCACAGCTTTACTGAGAGGTGTTGCTTGTATGATTACATGATTAGCCACGCTGCCAGGTTCAGGGTCTGTAGTTGATTGTGCAGGATCTCATTGTTTTGCTGTGACAGTAGTTGTGGTCTTTGAGGCAAGGTCCAAGCTGGGTATAGAGACAAGTTCCTTAGGATTGTGTACTAGTATTGGTGGGGCCAGTCCGGGGCAATTAATATCTTTGCCTTCTCTTGTCTGACTTTTAGGAGGACCTTGGGTAAAAGAGGCAGAGGGGGAAAGGCGTAAACGGATAGGTTTTTCCAAATGAAGGATAGGGCATCCACTTTCCATGCTTGTCTGTGATAAGTCCTTGTGCGGAATCCTTTCAATTGATAATTCTGAAGACCGGCAAATAGATCTATGTCTGGGCTCCCCCATTTCTCTGTTAACATGCTGAATACTTGTGGATTTAGTTTCCATTTGTGAGGATCCATAAGGTTTCTGCTTAAATAGTCTGCCACAGTGTTTTGTTTTTCTGGCAGGAATTGAGCTTGAAGATGTATTTGGTAGCTCAAAGCTGTGTCCCACAGTGCCACGGCTAATCTGCAAAAAGGGTCCGAGTGTGTGCCCCCTTGCTTGTTTATGTACCACATGACTGTGGTGTTGTCCGCCTTTATCAATAGTTGTCCTGGATGAAGTAAGTCCTTGAAGGCTGTTAGGGCATTTTGAACAGCTAGCTTCTCTTTCTGGTTGATATGTAGATGCATTTGTTTTGGTGCCCATATGCCCTGAATATGGGTGGGAGGGTGGCCTAATGGTTAAGGTGTTTGCCTTACAAACACACTTACACAGGGTTTGAGTCTCAAGTCTAGGGATAATTGCTGGCTAAAAAATGGCTCACAAGGGCAGTTAGCTTAGTACTAATCTATGAACCTATGAACCTATGCATTCTCCTGCCATGTGGGCCCCACCAGGCATAATCTGATGCTTCTGTTAAGGTTTGGCTGGCAGGGGGTAGAGTGAAAGGCCGTCCCATGTTTTGGTGACAGGCCTTTGCCCACCATAGAAACTCCTGTTGCAGGCAGGGAATGAGAGGAGTCATTGTTTCCAGACTGTGTGCATGTTTACTCCACAAACATTTTAGGTACCACTGAAGTTTCCTCATATGCAGTCTTGCATAGGGAATCAGTAGGATGCAGGATGCCATGAAGCCCAGAGCCTGCAGAATTTGTCTTGCAGAAGACTGGGTTTTTGTTGCCATCAGTTTGAAGTAAGTAGCCAGTTGCCTTTATTTGTCTGGCATGAGGTAAGCCATCTGGGCAGTTGTATTCAAGCTTGCACCCAGGAATGTTATCTTTTGAGAGGGTACCAGTTGTGATTTCTTTTTGTTTGTGTACCTTAGGCATGTTAGAAGCCTTTTCACAAATGCCAGGTGTCGAAGAAGAGTGTCCTTGTTCTCTGCTTGAATAAGACAGTCGTCCAAGTAAGGATATATTTGTATACTTCTTTGTCTGCAAAATGCAATTACTGGTGCCAGGCACTTTGTAAAGACCCTGGGTACAGTAGATAAACCAAAGGCCAGTGCAGAGAATTGGCAATGCATTAAGCCAGCCTCGAGTCTAAGGTATCTTCTTCACGACTCTTACTGGGACATGCAGGTATGCCTCTTTTAGGCAGAAAGTCACCAGCCAAGCATTCTTGCCCAGCATGGGCAGAACCTGCTGCAAAGTCAGCATTTTGAATTTTGGAATGTCCAGGTATGTGTTCAAAATCGATAAATCCAGTATTGGCCGCCAGGTCTTGTCCTTTCTGGGTACCAAGAACAGTCTTGAGTAAAAACCTTGTCCTTTTTCCTGTTCTGGTACCGTCTGAATGGCCCCCATATCCATGAGGGACGTAACCTGTTTCTGTGCCTCTGCCCATTGATTTTTTGGCATATCTGGCCAACCATTTGCCACTGGCAGAGTGTGGAAATGGAATATGTACCCCTGTGATACGATGTTTAGTATCCACTTGTCCTGGGTTATTAACTGCCAATTTTGAGCAAAAAGTGCTAATTTTCCCCCTATGGGTGCTGCCAAAAGACAAGTGCTTGGTATAGGCAGAGGGAAGTCAATGGGATTGTTTTCTGTAGGTTTGCACTTTATCTCCTCCAGATTTGGAGGTGGTTGCGCCCCATTGCTTTGACCTGTATGAGTCTTGCGCCTGGTATCTGGAACCCTTAGGGTGTCTGGATTTGCCCCTTTGAGCTCTGTCCGACAGGAAAGGACCAATTTTTTGTAGGCCAATGTCTACTGAATCTAGGTGGCTGCACTTGTAAGAAATCTTTAACAGTTTGCATAGACTTAGCTTTGTCTTCCATTTTCTTTAAAACCTCTTCTGCCTTAATACCAAACGGAGAATCATGCTGTAAAGGTGCATCTAGCAATTTAGCTTTAACATGATCAGGCAAATTTTGTTCCTTTAACCAGGCATGCCTCCTAATCACAGATCCAGTAACTGCGGCCTTGCAGGAGGCCTCTAAAGAATCAAAACCACATTGCAAAGTATGCTTTCCTACTTGTTCAGCTGCATGCAATAATTCCTGCAATTCTTTATTTTCTGCACATTCTGAAATAAACATCATTTTCTGTTTCAGCAAGCACATAACATGTTGTTGGTACTTAAGCATATGAAATTGACAGTTTAAGGCCCTGATTGCCAAGGTTGCAGATGTATAAACCTTTTTCCCCATCTGTCCAGTGCCCTTGAATCTCTGTCAGAGGGGGGGTAGGATTTTTTGCTGTTGAGGCCTTAACTCCCTTTGGACCCTGTGAAATAGTTTCAGGATCAGCAGCAGGGTTTCTAAATAAAAATTTGTGTGAGTCAGGGACCCTGTAATATCTGTCAGGCTTACTGGGAGCTGGAGGTAAGGAGTCAGGGGTCAAGCTTGACTCCGAAAACGCATCATCCACAATGTCTAAAATGAGGAATGGCTAAAGGCTTGTGCTGAGGGAGAAGGAAATCCCTGAGCCTCTTTTTTGATTCTGAGAAGTCTTGACTCTCCTAGTGGAAATGCTCCCTCAAAGTATGCAAGGTTTCTCCAAAGGAATAATCCTCAGGAGGAGATGCAGATGGAATAGACTCCTCAGCATCAGAATCCTCATAGGGAGGTATAGATAACTGATTAAAAGAAACAGAAACCTGATCTGAAGATTCATGATCAGTGTCTTGCCTAGGCCTATTATCTGGCGGGGGATGGGCACCCCTGATCAAGGTAATAAGGTCTTCAGCCATTTTGATCATGTTTTTTAGGCATACAGGCCTGTGCACGTGGCTCATGCGCCTTTTTTTAGTTTTAGAAGTTGCTATTGTCTTTGGTTTTGCAGCTGTCGTTGGTTTGATATACAAATCTTGAGATATGAATACACCCTCAGAAGCTGGTGCCTGCTCAGCGGCTCTGGACCCATCCGAGGGAGATACATCCGTCGATCCAATACCTTGAGTATCTTGTGGCATGCCGGACTCCACATGGGTGCCTGTAGAGGCCTGTGACTCGAAGGTAGCGGGTATCAGGGGCTGTAAAAGCGCCTCACTGAGTACCGGCGGACTGGCTTAGGAGAAGCTTCGTCATCGGTTTTGGATCTCGACTGCCTTTCTCTGTCCTTTTCTTTGCGTTTTTTATGTACTCCGGTAGTTGGATTGCTATCCGATGACATTTCTGGGTAGTTAAATCTGTTTCCAAAATACTTTGATGCAAAAATATACAGACGCTTAATAGTGCGTTGGTTAAATCTAGCACAAAACCGACAGCCAGGCACATTGTGATCAGGGCCTAGGCAAGGAATACAGTATAAATGGAAATCATTAGGAGGGATTTGCTTCCCACAAGTAATACAATTATTAACTTTTTCTGACATCTGTAAAAAGCAAGAAAAAAGTTTCCCCAACAGGGTACTTAGCTTTAGTGAAGACTTCAGTTCTGAAACTCAAACTCGAATATTTCAGTAGTTGGCAGACCGGCACTTGTGAAATGCTTCTGCTTTGGGCACCGCGTGGCAAGAAAGACTAAAGAAAATGGCGTCGGCTGCATGTTTTATACCCCTGACGTCATGGAAGAGAAGACAGCAACCAACGCAGGACCCAAGACTTTGGAATTCAGGCCGACTGAGGGCAAGCTGCCGGATTACCCAAATGTAATGACTGCAACAGTGAAAGACGAAGAACATCCAGTTCTGTACTGCTTTTACACAACACCACACATTTGTTGTTTGCGTAGTAAAGAATTGTATTTCACTTCATAGTTCAGAAATGGAATTTATGTGCAAGATTCAGTTTACATTCGGAAATACTACTCTTGAGACACTGATGTTTTCCCTTCCTACCTATTAAAAGAGAAATATTAAATGACTCAAAGATAGACAGCAAAGATACAATTAGCTAACTACTCATAACTAAACTTTGGACTTGCTGTAATCCATACACTGCTACCTAAATTCACACAAGGCAACAAGCAAAGAAGATGCAGATGAACTCAAATTTCAATTTTTTTAAATCCACACACAAATGAAGATGTACAGACTCAAAAATGGTTGCAAAATTCGCGAGTGGGGCATTCTAGATGGTACCTGGGGAGATGTCCTAGGCTGAGCTGACACTGGAAGACAGGCAATTAACAGTTCTTCCAAACCAATTTCCCCTCAATGCGACAATGGCAAGTTCAATCAACATTTAAACTTTTCTAAAAATGCCCTGAGGCTGAATGATGCAGTGCATTAAAGAAAAAATGGGTTACTATGAAAACCTGGAAATGCACCCGGTCGAGTCAGCGAACGAGAATAGCAAGAATTAAAACATTTTTCAGCCCACATCTTGAACCATGTTAATGTAGAAATTTCGATATTCGCCATTTTCCCAATATGCCCGTTGACCTGCATGTGCTGACTGGAGGTCAATATTCAAGCTTTGGTACGGTAAGGTTCAATGATTAGCCTCCTGGAAAAACCTGATTGCCACGGTCCATCACTCGACTGGGTGCATTTTCCAGGTTTTCATAGTAAACAAAAACAAATGTCTGGTTTATCTTGGGTAAATTCTCCACCGACCTTCCCCATAAAGAAAAACAGTCAACAGAATCTTACATTTCATTCCCACTGTATAGTAAAACAATTACATGGCCTGAACAGTATTTTCAAAGTTTTAACAACGTTTGCATTTTGCATGTCTAATGCAGCTCTAAAGAAAGCCATTTACTTTTTCCAACATTTCAAAGCCTTTTTGTTACATTTTACTTAAAAAATCAGATTTACATACAGTCCTTAATATCATATTTCTTTGCAAATAAGACCTAACCAAAGAATAAGGCCTAGCATGGTTTTCCTGGATGGTCATGATAGCCTAGTACTTACCTATGAACCTATCGGCCCTGAGGCCTATACAAGCCCAGCCAAAAAGGTACCCTGGCTTTTGCCACCCAAGAAAATTATTTTCCTGTGCCACTGTTAAGCAGAGCCACAGAGGTGATCCCCGGGGTGAATTTCCTATTTCCCATCCAATCAAGATTTTTCTTGGAGTGCTAATGAGGAGCTTTCTTTGATATAGATAGGTAGCTTATTCCAGAGTATGGGAAGTCTCTGGGACAGGAATCTATCCCTCCTGCATATTCTGTTTATTGTGGTGACAAGGTTTAGGTCCCTAGAGCGTGTAGCTCGGAGGGATTGGGATTTCTTTAAGTGGAGCATGTCCAACAGCTCTAGGTTTGACATAGCTTTGTATGTTAGGCAGAGATCACCTCTGAGTAGGCGATATGCGACGGAGTAAAGCTGGAGGTTTCTTTAGACAGTCTGCGTAGGGCATCTGTTTGAGACCGGTAATCCTCTTTGTGAGGTATTTCTGCGGCCTTTCCAGTTGTAGATGTCTTGTGAGGTACATACCAAAAGGGGCGTTGCACTCTATAATGGGTCTAATGAGTGATGAGTAGAGGGAAACAATGACCTCTTTTTCTGGATGAGAAACCTTTTGTGATGAGGTGTGCCATGTAGAAGGATTTCCTGAATACTGTGGCGATGTGATTATCAAAGGAGAGACTACTGTCCACCTGTGTCCCAAGGTCTCATCACACTTTCGGTGTTAAGTATACTACTGCCTATGTTGTAGTTCATGGGTACAGAGTTTTTACCAAAGGGGATGACCATGCACTTTTTGGCACTGAGCTTGAGGCCATGGCTTTGACACCAGGCATCTGTCTCAGTGAGGCCCTTTTGCAGGATGTCCACATAGTTAGGAATTTTGATTATGGCTCCTAGTTTGCAGTCATCTGCAAACTTCATTAGCCAAAGACCTCTGTTAGCCTGCACTTCAGAGAAGTAGATACCAAACAGGAGAGGACCCAGAACTGAACCCTGTGGTACTCCACTTGTCACTGGTCTGAAGTCGGATTTGGAGTCTGCTACTTTCACAGTGTGGGTTCTGTCAGTGAGCCAGTTGGCAACTCATCTTGTGACATAGGGATTTATACCTAGTTTAGTGAGTTTATCTATAATTCCAGAGTGGGGGATGGTGTTGAAAGCCTTGGCAAGATCTAGAAAGGCTGTGTGAACCACCTTACCCTTGTCTATGGCTTTGGTGACTGCTTCAAAGAAGACTATCAGATTTAGGAGACATGATCTTCCTTTTACAAACCCGAACTTGGTGGGATCCAGAGTTTGGAGATTACCAATGTCTTTGTTTATAAGTTCCATGATGATACGTTCCATGGCCTTGCAGACCAGGCTCGTCAGGCTAATGGGGCAGTAGTTCCTGGGGTCCGTGGTGGCTCCCCCTTTGTTGAGTGGGACAACCGTTGCTGTACTCCATTCAGCAGGCACAAAGCCTGAGGTGAGGCTATGACTGAACATGGTACTTAAGTGGGGTGCCAGTTCGTTCTGTAGATCGTGTAGAACGCAGCCTGGGATGTTGTCTGGTCCCATGGATGCTGTGTTTTTGGCTTTGGAGAGTGTGTTTTTTACCCGTGCAGCTATGATTACAGGAACTTTGCATTCTTCCGGTATAGAGATGGGCTCTTTAGGGGGTGAGAGGGGGTAACGTTAGCAATGAACCTATCTGCCAGGATCTTGGCAATATCAGTTGGGTCTGTGTATTTAGTGCCATTGTGCTGTAACTCAGAGCAGATCTGAGTGTTGCCATTGAGATTCTTGACATTGCTATAGAATGCTTTGTGGTTGTCTTTAGAATCAGTGGCGATTTTGTTTTCATAACTAGCTTTGGAGGATTTTATCAGGGATCACATTTTCTTACTGAGGCTGACCAGGGAGCTCCTCCACTCGTGGGATTTTACTCTCTTTTGCAAGAGTTTCTTCCTTCTGTTGTACAGTTTGTTTATGGCAGGGGACCACCAGACTGGCTTCCTTTTTTGGAGGATAGCGTCTTTGTTCTGTTTGGGATAGCACGATTCATGCACTCATGTAAGTGCTTATAAAGTGCAATTGTGTAGGATTCAGTAGTCGTGACTGTATTGTCCATCTGCATGGGTGTCATGAAGTTCACCACTTCTGTCTTAAGAAGCATTAAGTTGGCTTTGAGAAATTTTTTACTATGGTTTCCTTAATAGGGGGTGGAGGCAGGATGTGGATATCCAGGGTAATTAGCTTATGGTCGGATCGGACCAATGAGGCGTTGACTTCAGGTGTGGAACACCGGTCACTCATATTGGTAATGACTAGATCTAGGATATTGTTGCCCCTGTTGAGGGTGTGGATAAGTTGATCCAGGACATTGGAGTTTATGAATTCCAGAAAGTGTTGAGCGAAGGAGTTGGTACAGGAGTAGTTTTCCCAGTTAATGGTGGGGTAGTTGAAATCGCCCATTATTAGGGTGTTTGGTTGTACCCCAATATTTTCCAGTACATCAAGAAAAGAGTAGTAGGAATCCTGGGGCATGGTGGGTGATCTGTAGCAAGCTACAATTTGGATTGCAGTTTTGCCCAGAGTTAATTGCACTTGGATAACCTCGACTGCATTATGCTGAGCAACTAACCTGGAGGTGTGGATATCCTTAATGAATATGGACACACCTCCACCTTTGGTGTTCCGGTCCAGGTTGCATGGCTGAAACATGTGGTTTGAGTTATAGCCTGGTAGTGAAGGGGTGCTCTCTGGAGCCTTGAATCAGGTCTCAGTCACTGCACAGATATCGATGTTCTCCATTTTAAGGAGTGCCTCGAGTGAGTGCATTTTGAGATTTAGACTTCTAGCATTGAGTAGCATCACCCTCAGTTTTTGCTTGCCTGTTCCTGTTACGGTGGTGAATTTGTCATCTGAACTTTGCCTAAAAAAGGCACTATAGGGGCGGCAAGAGCCTTAGCCAGTATCCAGAATCCCAGGGGTGACAGGTGCAGGCCATCTCTGGCAAACCATCGTGGTCTGTCGACCATGTCATCCCAGGCAGACAGATACTGGATCCCTTTAGAATGGCACCAGAAGCTTAGCCAATTGTTGAAGTCAATCAATTTGTCCTTGTACTGCAGCATCATTCTGGGTGATGGCAGAATGCTACTCAGGGCTAGGGTCATACCTGCCTGGGCTACAAGATCGGAGAGCTCTTCCATGTCTCTTTTCATGTAGTCCAGGGAGGTACGTCTCGGGTCTTTCACACCAACATGGAAAATGACAAACTCATATTTGTACTTGTTGTGGAGTGACCTGAGTGCGTGGGTTATGTGGCGGATCCTGGCACCCGACAGGCAGCGGACAGTAACCTTCTCCTTGTTTAGCCTGGTGAGTGGGACATCAGTGTGCCTGACTATAGAGTCGCCTATGACTAGTGTGTTGGGTACGTTGTTTTGCCTTATTGGCTGTTGTTTAGTGGCACACTGAGTCTGTGGGCTAGGTGTCATTTGGGTTGAGTTGGGGGTAGAGGTTACTTGCATTTCTGCTTTGGAGGTCTCTGTTGCTTGAGCAGATTATTATTGAGAGCCTCCGTGAATGTTTTTGTGTTTGTGTGTGTGGATTTTGGTGGTGTAGATTTAGTGAGACTATGTGATGAGTGTGGTGAGGTGCAAGTATTTACCTTCTCCTTTTGACTGTCAAGTTCAGTCTTGATTGGAGAGAGCTTTACCTCCAGTTTGGCTAGATAAGTGCATCACTCACAGGTTGTAGCGTTGGGTGGTAGGAGGAGAGGGTTGTCTGTGTACATGAGGCAATTTCTACATTGCCCCAAGATGCCCAGATTCATCAGATAGACAGGAGAGAACACTGGGAGCTGACCCTTGGACATGCCTGAATAAAAAAAACTACTTTCCTCTAGATAAGTGAGGAAAGTGAGTACAAGAGCTGTTTTTCTCTAAGCAAGTGAGTAAAGTAAGTATCAAAACAGTTTTCCTCTAGGTAATGAGGAAGGTTGAGTGCTGTAGTAATTAGTAGGTTATTTAGTGCTTACAAGTTCTGAACAAGTGCTGATCAAGAATAAGCAAATTCAAGTGCTAAAAGTAAGAATATGTATCTGGACTAAACTAGTTACAGGAAAGGGGGGACACAAGTGCAAATGTGGGCTTTTAAATCAGAAATTTGAGAGAGAGATGGAAAAACTGCCCAAACGGCCAATAACTACAATTACTGGGCCAGAACCACTCCTTATATGGTAGATAGGTTACTTAGTGCTTACCACTCCCACTGATAAGCTAGAAGGCTTCCCTCCAACACAGAAAGCTTGGGGGGGGGGAGCTCAGAAGCTTACATACAGTCCTGCTTACAGCAAATCTGTCTGGACTATACTAGTTACAGGAAAGGTATTTATATATATATATATATATATATATATATATATATATATATATATATATATATATATATATATATATATATATATATATATATATATATATATATATATATATACAGAAAAGTAGCTAAAACAACAGTCAAAACAATTGAAATGCAGTGCAAGCTAGCACACTTGAGTATGTAGCAATGTTAGACCAAACAGTTTAAAAGAATCCAACTAAATTAAAAATGACTAAAAACAAAGCAGAAGGAGTCTATTAAGTAGAATGAGGTAAACAGATGGGACTGGGGGGTGTGTCCCAGATCAAATCTACATTGGGGGCGGGCAACTGCAAAAACCTCCAAATTTAAACACAGGAATATGTAGGGTGGGTATGGGAAAAACACAGGAATATGGAGGGTGGGTATGGGGAAAACAACACAGGAATAGGGAGGGTGGGTATGGGAAAAACAGCACAGGAATAGGGAGGGTGGGTATGGGAAAAACAACACAGGAATAGGGAGGGTGGGTATGGGAAAAACAACACAGGAATAGGGAGGGTGGGCATGGGAAAAACAACACAGGAATAGGGAGGGTGGGCATGGGAAAAACAACACAGGAATAGGGAGGGTGGACATGGGAAAAACAACACCTTCAACAGAGATCTGAAAAACTATACAGTGAAGCAAAAACAGTGCACAACTCTGAAGTCAGCCAGCAAGGATATAAAATTAGTCAACCAATTACCAGTACACAACTTAAGTGCCAGAAAAATATACTCAGCTCTGTATATCTCCAGATAGTTTGAAGAGCACACTTTCAGGACACAGGAAAGCTCCAGCAATGATATGCAGACTTTTTTACTAAGAGGGTCTAATTTTATGCAAGTAATCCTTGAGATAGTCAGATAACACACAGGATGTAAAACCAGTTATACCAACTTAAGACACAATGAAATAGGGGGAGGGGGGAAAACACCTTCAGCAGAGACAAGCCCTACCCCAAAAATAAGCCCCAGTTAAGACAGTCAACAACACACTATGAATGTGTTGAATTATAAAATAATATTATTGACATCCGCCGACTGAGGTTATCGTACTCTGCGATTTGTGTACATGAATAAATGTCTATTTTCACACCATTCGGACACCCAACTTCTTCTCTTTGCAGAAAGCCGTAAGATTCTTTCCTTGGGAGTTCTCCACGATTCTTGCTGTAACACTAATCACCACTCACACTTGATGGTTGAGATCATTGGCCCATAAACACTGGCAGGTGTACTTTGATTGGTCAAAGTACAGACAACGCGCATAAACCACGCACACTTAACGAACGGCTGTGGTTGTGTCTTTTTAATAGTCGCAATTTTGTATTGCCACTCCAGCTAAGTCTTCAATTAACCCCCCCCCTGACAAGATGATTGCAAAAAGAAAGTGTTATTCCATCCAGTACAAGAAAGTAATCGTGAAGAACTCCCAGGGAAAGAATCTGACAGCTTTCTGCAAAGAGAATACAATAACCTCAGTCAACAGGCAGACGAGGGAAATGCTAATAAGTGCATGTGTGGATCAGGTCGGCAACCATTTCCTGAGCTGGAAAAGTACAGTTTTGTTACCTACCATAAATGTAGATGTTAGAGTGTTCACACTGCTGCAGTCATCACTGTTGGGTTATCCTGCCGTCAGATGGTCCCACAGTCGGCCCGAGTTCCAAAGTCTTTGTCCGGTGTCGGTTGCTGTAACTTCTTCCTCGACGTCAATGCGCCAGGGGTATACAAGATGCATCTGACGCCATTTTCTTCAGTTTTTCTTGCCCCAGATGTCAGGTGTCCCCAATAGGTAGGCAATATATATTGCTATATAAAAATATACATATAAAAATAAAACAATACCTTCAGTCACAAGCAAATACACCACAGAGGTTGTATAGGATAGAAAGGAATAGACAAGTCCAGCTAGTTTAGAGGGGATGGAGGGAGGGTGACCTGGACTGCAGCAGTATGAACACTCCAACATCTACATTTATGGTAGGTACAAAACTGTACTATGTTCGTGTTACACTGCTGCAGTCATCACTGTTGGGTTGAATCCCAAAGCTAAGGATGGGAGGTGGAACTAAACAGGGTTTGGAGAGGCTAGTAGGCCCTGCAGAACTGCAGTGGCAAAGCCAGCTCTGGTTTTAGGGTATAGAGGTAAGTGACAGTGCTTGGTGAAGATGTGCACTGAACTCAAAGTGGCAGCCCCCAAAATATCCTTGGTTGGTACCCCTCTGAGAAAGGCTGTTGATGTTGCTGTAGCCCTAGTGGAATGGGGCCTGATGTTACCAGGCACAGATTCCCCCGTGGTGTGTGTAGCAGAAACGGATACAATGTCCTATCCATTTTGAAATGGTCTGTTTTGAGATAGCTTTTCCTTTAGATCCTGCAGCATAGGATACAAAGAGCTGGTCAGATTTTCTGAAAGCCTTAGTTTTATCCAAGTAGTAACGTAATTGCCTGTGAATGTCCAAAGAGTGTAGGAGCCTTTCCCCTTTGTTCTGGGGGTTTGGATAAAAGGTGGGCAAATGAATGGCTTGGTTTAGGGCCACACTGGATACCACCTTTGGCATAAAGGAAAGGTTAAGTTCATAAAGAGACTCTGTCTTGATGAAAAATGATGAAAGGCTCCACTGCCATTAGGGCCTGTAGTTCTGAGACTCTTCGTGCTGAAGTTATTGCTAGCAGCAGGGCAGTTTTCCATGACAGGAACTGTAGATCAGCAGTGAAAGCTGGTTCAAAGGTCGGAAGTGTTAGCTTTTCCAGAACAAAGTTGAGGTCCCAAGTTGGTGTTGGCGCTCTCCGGGGTGGTCTTATGTTCTTAGCCCCTCTGAGGAACTGTCTTAGTAATGGATGTGAAAATATAGGAGGATCCGTGTTGTATTGAGCTGAAATAGCTGAGGCGTGGATCTTAATAGATGTGAAGGAAAGTCCTTTGTGCAACATCTCAGTTAAATATTGAAGAATCTGAGGAATATTTGGGACAAGGGGATTTTGGCCTTCAGCCTGGTTCCACGCGCAGAATCTTTTCCATTTGTCTGAATAGACTTTCCTAGTGCTGGGCCTCCTGGCCTCCAGAATGACGTCCATCACAGCTTTAGAGAGAAGTGTTGACTGGTTATTTAGGCAATTTGCCATGCAGCCAGATTTAAAGTCATAAGATGGCTGTGTAGAATCTGATTGTTTTGCTGAGTGAGCAGGTGAAGAATTGTAGGCAAAATCCATGGTGGGTCTTGAGCCATGCTCCTTAGTATTGGATACCAGTGTTGGCGTGGCCAGTCTGGAGCAATGAGCATCATTTGTGGCCTCGCTAATCTGGCTTTCAGCAGCACCTTTGCCAGAAGAGGCAGTGGAGGAAAGGCATACACTGTCAATGTTTTCCAACTGAATGAGAGGGCGTCCACTTTCCAAGCTAGTGTGTGGTATGTCCTTGTGCAGAATTCCTGTAGTTGGTAGCTTTGGGGGGAAGCAAACAGATCTATGTCCGGGCTCCCCCATTTTTGAGTTATCATTGCGAATACTTGTGGATCTAGTTTCTACTCGTGAGGATCTGTGATGTTTCTGCTTAGATCATCTGCCAGTGTGTTTTTCTTTCCTGGCAGGAATTGTGCTTGTAGTTGAACTTGGTAGGTCAGTGCTGTGTTCCACAAGGTCATTGCTTGTCTGCATAGGGGGTAGGAGTGTGTGCCCCCTTGCTTGTTTATGTACCACATCACTGTGGTGTTGTCCATCTTTATTAGGAGTTGTCCTGGATGTAGGAGGTCCTTGAAAGCTGTTAGGGCATTTTGTACAGCTAGCATCTCTTTTTGATTGATATGTAGATGCCTTTGGTTTGCAGGTCATTTGCTCTGAATGCACTGCCCTGCCATGTGTGCTCCCCAGGCATAATCTGATGAGTCTGTTATAGTTTGTCTGGCTGTGGGTAAGGTGAAAGGCTGACCCTTGTTGAGGTGACATGCCTGAGCCAACCATAGAAATTCCTGTTGAAGGCAGGGAATGAGTGGAATTCTTGTTTCCAAGCTGTGGCGGTGTTGAGACCATACGCTTTTCAGATACCATTGTAATTTCCTCATATGCAGTTTTGCAAATGGTATTAGTAGTATGCAAGATGCCATGAATCCCAAGGCCTGCAGAATTTTTCTTGCAGGGAGTTGGGTCTTTGTTGCCATCATTTTGAAGTATTGAGTCAGTTGTCTTTGCTTGTCTGGCGTGAGGTAAGCCATCTGGGCCATTGTATTTAAGCTGGCACCCAGGAATAGTATGTCGTGTGAGGGCACTAGTTTTGACTTTTTCGTTTCCTGTGTACCCTAGGCAACTTAGAAGGTTTTTGACAAACGCCATATGTTTTAATAGAATGTCCTTGCTTTCTGCTTGAATAAGGCAGTCGTCCAGGTATGGATATATTTGAATCCCTCTGTCTGCAATATGCAATTACTGGTGCCAGGCATTTTGTGAAGACCCTGGGCGCAGTAGATCAGCCAAAGGGCAGTGCAGAGAATTGGTAATGGGTTGAACCTGCAATAAATCGGAGGTATCTTCTGCAATTTTGTCTGATAGGGACATGCAGGTATGCCTCCTTGAGGTCCAACGTTACTAGCCAAGCCTTCTTGCTCAGCATGGGAAGAAGTTGCTGTAGGGTTAACATCTTGAATTTGGGTACTTCCAGGTATGTGTTTAGAATTGAGAGGTCCAGAATGGGTCTCCAGGCTTTGTCCTTTCAGGGAACTAGAAACAGTCTTGAGTAAAATCCTTGTCCTTGCTACTGTGTAGGAACCTGTTGAATGGCTCTCAAGTCCATGACAGCTGAAATTTGCTTTTGAGCCTCTGCCCATTGATCTGGTGGCAGGTTTGGCATTCCTTTTATCCTTGGTAAAGTGTGAAAGTGGAATCTGTATCCTTGAGATACAATATTTAGGACCCATTTGTTTGTGATGATGTGCCAATTGTCTGCAAAAAGAGCTAGTTTCCCCAAGGGAGCTGCCAAGCGGGTTTTGCTTGGTAGTCTGAGGGGTAAGTCACTGTGTTTGTCTTCTGGTAGTTTGAGACCTGTCTTCTTCTCCTTTATGGGTTATGGCACTCCATTGTCGAGGCTGGTAAGAGCCTTGTGGCTGGCCGCTGCCTCTTGGGTGTCTGTATCTGCCCCTCTGTGGTCTGGCAGAAGCTGGAAAGGAATGAAGACAACAGTTGAGCAGTTGAGCAAAAAGTCACCTTTATCCGACAACAAAGCTTTCAGGTATAAAACCCTTTCTCAATGATTAACAATAGGTACAATAAAATCAAAAGGTACAATAATATGACAAAATATAAAATATATAAAAAATATTTTAATAAAATCATTTCAATTTAGTGTGTTGTATCTTAACTAACACAGGTTTTAATGAAACACCTGCATTCAGACCAGGGGGTATATCAGCTGATAACCTCATAACCCCCATTCATACTCTCTAAGGTCCAATAGATTACATAGGTCCCCACCTCTAATGAATACACTAACATAATCAATAACAATAAATAAACTCTTATGTTGATTTTATGTTTATAATATCGTTCTAAAGTTTTTTGTCGTTTTTCCAACATAAAAGGAGGGACAGGTTTCACCAGTTGGATACCCACCTCTCCCTAAATTAATGCAGGTCTTCATTCATGTTCTAGAGAAACATAGTATTGTCAGTGTTCAATCTGACTCTCTAGCCAATGCGCCTTAACTATACCCTTAAAAACATGAGGTGCATGATATTTTCTCTCATCATTGTACCGGTGTAGAGGAAAACAATCATCCACAAACCTCTGGTACAAGATGGGGTCAATATTCAAAACTTTCCAAAAAAAAATATATTATAATATATCTCACTCTCCCAGGACCAAATTGGCATATGTATTCGCCACTGGTTGGTGTGTTGCCACACACACCTGTTTGTTGCAGATATAGTAATCAACAAAAAAAAAAAATTTTATTTTTAATACAACAGATCTAACAAAATAATACAATATTATGCCTGACAGGAGAGAGTAATGTAATGTGTTAAAAATTCTCGTATGGAATCTAACCAGTTTAACAAGGAAGTCAGTACTGTCTTTCAGTACTGTCTCTTGCCAACCATCCCTGAGAGACAATAGGTCATCGGGGGATCCACAAATGTACTACGCCTTTTACACACAGAGGCATCATACTGTTCATTTCTAAAGATCAGCTTCAAGGCTACAGATCTAATAAAGAGCTTTAAGTCTGCTAAAACCTTCACAACATCCTCTGCACGCGTAGGTATGAAGCCCAGTCCTTTCTTTAGAAGCGAATAATGTTCCTTTCTTAAGGTAAAAGTAGAAAGATTTACAATACCTGCCATTACCTCCTGGCTATTTTCAATTGTTTTGGTGGACTCTCATTCTTACGTTTAGCGTCCACCAGCACACTAGAATCCCTCTGTTTGGTTCTCCCTCTCGAGTTGGATCTTGAGGTAACGACACGTTCCTTCACCCGCTCAGCCTGTTGCAGGCCTGATCTTTAGAAATGAACAGTATGATGCCTCTGTGTGTAAAAGGCGTAGTACATTTGTGCCTAACTATGCTCCAGTATTAATAGCGTTTAATGACCTTTGTGAAAGTGAGATAAGGCAGGTTTATGCATGTAAAAAGTGTACTAGAAATTTTAACCTTACACATCCTGAATTTATGGCTTTGAATGAATTGAAGGAAAATCCAATTATTATAATTAAGCAAGCAGACAAGGGGGGCTCTACAGTGATTTTGGGTAGAGATAACTATATGAGCTCGGTACTGTCTCTGCTTGGGGATAGCTTAGCGTTTAAACAGATATCACTGTTGGATGTGAAGAAGCATATTAGCTATGTTAACATGTGTGTGTATGAGCTTCAATTATCAGGTGATATTTCACTAGATTTGTTTCATTTTTTCACTGTTCCTAGCCCCATTATACCACAACTCTATGGTATTCCAAAACTGCATAAGTCTCGAGATAATCCCCCGATGAGACCTATTGTCTCAGGGAATGGTTGGGCAACTGAGCCCATTTCTCTGTATTTACAGAGGCAGTTACAACCACTATTAAATAATTGTGAGACAGTACTTAAAGACAGTACTGACTTCCTTGTTAAACTTAAGTGTTGGTACATGGATTTGAAGCAGTCGGATAGGAATTGCAATGGGGTGTATATGGTAGTCATGGATATTACATCACTGTTTACTGTGATCCCGAATGATTATGGGTTAGATTCCATACGAGAATTTTTAACACATTGCTCCACATTCTCTGTCAGGCATATTGAGAATATTTGTATGCTGTTAGATCTGGTATTGAAAAATAATGTATTTTTGTTTGATAAGAATTACTATCTGCAACAAACAGGTGCGGCAATGGGCACACCAGTGGCGAATACATATACCAATTTGGTCCTTTATCAGTGGGAGAGGTTATATATTTTTAATGGGGAAAGTTTTTTGAATGATAACCTCATCTTCTACCAGAGGTTTGTGGATGATTGTTTCCTCTTATGGAAGGGTACACCGAATGAGCTGATGGAATATATCTTGTTTTTGAATAGTACAACTTCCTTTTTGAGATTTAAAGCTGAATTTTCGGCCACATCCGTAAACTTCTTGGATATTTCATTGAAGAAGCAAGATAATATTATTAATACATCTGTGTTTAAGAAGGAGGTGTCATCTGGTAGGTATCTCTACGCATCTAGCATGCATGCACCTCATGTTTTTAAGGGTATAGTCAAGGCGCAATTGGCTAGAGTCAGTAGATTGAACACTGACAATACTATGTTTCTAGAACAAATGAATGAGACCTGCAATGAATTTAGGGAGAGTGGGTATCCAACTGCTCTACTAACTCAGGTTAGAGAGCATATATTATCTAATAGGTGCACACTATATGAACCTATTTTCCTAAAGGCAGTTAAAAATGTGAGTGGATCGTTGAGCACTTCATTGGGTGGGGTAGGCTTAAGATTCATTACTTCGTACAATACTATGTCATATGCCATTAGAGGTATAGTAAGGAAATATTGGAAGGTCCTTTTAGCACAGAAAGATATTAAGTTAGTTGTGGGTGATAAACCATACTTTACATATAGGAATATGAGGACGATTAAGAGCATGTTGGGGTATAAAGATTTTGATAATGTAATGTTTAATCCACATAGTGCACTGGGGAATGGCACATTTTGCTGCCATAATTGTAGTTGTTGTACTGATATTTTTAAGTGTATTAATGGTGACCTACCTCATGGCAATAGTTTTGTTCATCCTGTCTCTAAAAAAGTGTTTGTATTTCATTGTTTTGCCACTTGTACAACAAACAATGTTGTTTATTTAGCAACATGTGAAACCTGTCCCTCCTTTTATGTTGGAAAAACGACAAGGAAACTTAAAGAACGTATTATAGAACATAAATCCAACATAAGAAGGGGCAGTGAAACTAATGCTTTGTCTAAGCACATTACATGTTGTGGAACTACTCATAGGTTAAATTTAGGGTTATTGATTATGTTAGTGTATCCATTAGAGGTGGGGACCTATGTAATCTATTGGACCTTAGAGAGTATGAATGGATTATGAGGTTATCAGCTGATATACCCCCTGGTCTGAATGCAGGTGTTTCATTAAAACCTGTGTTAGTTAAGATACAACACACTAAATTGAAATGATTTTATTAAAATATTTTTTTATATATTTTATATTTTGTCATATGATGATGTACTTTTATTCTGCACAATTTTCTCTTGCATGTATTCTTTACACATCTTCATATATATGTATTTGTGTGTATTAAGTTTTCTTAAGTTTTAAATATTTTTTGTATTTAATTGATCATGTGACCTTGGCTGCGGGTCATGTGATGTTTTGGGCTTGTATTTAAATGGGTGATTTTATTGTACCTATTGTTAATCATTGAGAAAGGGTTTTATACCTGAAAGCTTTGTTGTCTGATAAAGGTGACTTTTTGCTCAACTGTTATCTTCATTTCTGATTGTATTCAGCAGTATTCTTTTGCTAGAAGCTGGAAAGGACCAGTTTTTGGTTGGCCAATTTCTGCTGAAACGAGGAGGTTGAACCTGTAAAAAATCCTTGACCGTCTGCATAGATTTTGCCTTATCCTCCATTTTCTTTAAAACAACTTCTACTTTTACACCAAATAAAACATCCTGCAGTAAGGGTGCATCCAATAACTTTGCTTTAAAATGATCAGGTAAAGTTTGCTCTTTTAACCAAGCATGCCTATGTATGACAGACCCTGTCACTGCTGCTCTACAAAAAGCTTCCAATGAATCAAATCCACATTGCAAAGTATGTTTTCCCATTTGTTCAGCTGAATGCAACAAATTTTGCATTTCCTTGTAAGCTGACTGGTCTGTATGTGCGAGCATTTTTTGTTTTAATTGAGACATCAGATATTGTTGATATTTCAGCATGTGAAACTGACAATTTAAGGCCCTCATAGCTAGAGTAGCTGAGGTATATACTTTCTTTCCTCATCTGTCTAGTGCTCTAGAATCCCTTTCAGAGGGCACAGGATTTTTTAGCAGTAGAGGCTTTAACCCCTTTGGGACCCTGGGAAACGGTTTCTGGGTCAGCAACAGGACTTTTATACAGGAATTTGTGCGAGTCAGTGACTCTAGTATCTGTCTGGTTTGGCTGGTGCAGGAGGTAGTGAATCTGGGTTAAGGCTAGATTCTGAATAAACATCATCCACAATGTCTAACACAGGTGGAATTGCAAGTGGTCTGTGCTGGGGTAGTAAAAGGAACTCTCTGAGCCTTTTCTTAGAATCAGAGTAATCCTGGCCTTCCCAGTGGAAATGTTCCCTCATAGTATGTAAGGTTTCCCCAAAAGAGAAGTCTTCTGGGGGAGATGCAGAAGGGATAGACTCTTCAGCATCAGAATCTTTGTAAGGGGGAAAGGAATATTCCTGTTCCTGAATATTCCTGTTCCTCAGAAGAGTCTGAGGAAATTGAAACCTGGTCAGAGGAAGCGTAGTCCTCCTCCTGCCTTGGCCTTTTATCAGGAGGGGGATGGGAACCCCTGATTAGTGTAATTTAGTCTTCAGCCATCTTAAGCATCTGTTTCCTAGGCATGGGGCCTTGTACTGGGGACTGCTGTGCAGTCTTTGTTTTTAAAGAAGTTTTCAGTTTTGCATAGGATTTAATAGTGAGTGTAGTCGGTCTGAAGACACCTTCAGCAACTGAAGGCGTTTCAACTGCACCAGAATTTCCTTCAGGTATGGAGTCGGAAGGGCCTAAAGGTAAAGGTTGCGTAGGGCTAGTAATCTCCGCTTGTGAATCGGATGTCGCCTGGGATTCTAAATCAGCGGTAGTCAGGGGCTGCGTAGGTGCCTCACTGAAAACCGGAGAACTGGCGACTGGCCTAGCAGAGGCCTCGGAATCCGGTTTGGATTTCGGCCGCCTGTCCTTATCTTTGCATTTTTTATGCATTCCAGTCGTCGGTTGCTCCGACGGCATGGTATAATTAAATTTCCTACCAAAATAATGTCGGGCAAAATCAAACCGACGTTTAATAGTTCGTTTATTAAACCTAGCGCAAAACCGACAACCTGTGACATCGTGGTCTAGGCCTAGGCAAGGAATACAATAAGAATGGAAGTCCTTATGAGGTATTTGCCTCCCACAAGAAATGCAATTGTTAACTTTTTCTGACATCGGACTGAGGCAAGAAAAGGTTCCCCAACAAGGTACTTAGCTTTATGAAGACTTCGGTCTGAAATTCGATTGGAAAATCTCAGGAGTCAGCCGACCGGCACTTGCGAACTACTTCTGCTTCAGGCACTGCGCGGCAAGAAAGACTGGAGAAAATGGCGTCGGATGCATCTTATATACCCCTGGCGCATTGACGTCAGGGAAGAAGCGACAGCAACAGACGCCGGACCAAGACTTTGGAAATCGGGCCGACTACGGGACCGCCTGATGGCAGGATCACCCAACAATGATGACTGCAGCAGTGTAACACTATGAAACTATGAACATCCATCATCTGTGAATGGATTGCTAACAGGAGAGCAAAGGCTTTGGTTAAGCGCAGGGCTAATATTCAAGCCCTTGCAATGGCAACACAGTTAGAAATATCCCCATAAGAATTCAAAGCATCACAACATTGGCTAGACATACAACAAAATGCGTTACTTGCCATCAGTGTAGATATATAATAGAAGATGAGAAATTAATTTTAGATAATATTAACAATACGATTATTAGATTCAAACATGGTAATTGTAACAATAGAAGGGTGGTCTATTTAGCTAAATGTATGGTATGTTCAGGATTCTATATAGGGAAAACTGAACAAAAGTTAAAAAAACATTTATGGGCATTTATACAGTATTAAAACTAAAAATGAAAATAATGCCCTGTACAAACATATTAGGAATTATGGTGAGAGACATACATTTAAATTTGGCATTTTAGACCACGTAAATATAGACAACAGAGGTGGCGATTACAAAACCCAGCTATTGTATAAAGAAACTTGGTGGCAAATATTCACAGATGCAGCCACTGAACCAGGTTTAAATGAGTCTATTAGTATAAAGTACATAATTTGATGTAAATAATTGTAAACTATTTAATATATTAATTCAGTCTAAATTATTTGCTATACATACACATTCCTAACATGTATTATTTACGGATAAAAAAGTTTGAAATAACAACATATAGTGTATTTTGCTAGCTTGAGATTATTCATTATTCATTCATTATTTAGTATAAGTTAGAAATAATGCTCAACATTATGTTCTATCACTTTAAAAGTTTGAATGTAACATTGGCGCCAAAAAGAGTACTTAAGTAAGAATTTTTAATGTGTAAGTGTTCTGATGAAGCTCGCTGTGTCGAGTGAAAGCGCTTAACCAGTGTGTGTGAATAAATAGTTTTATTATAATTCCATATCTGGAGCTCCTTTCGTTGTGGAATCATTTGCTGAGTGGTTATTCCCTGCATCTCAAGACCCGAGGGATTTCAGCGGTGTCTTTTTTCTGGTGTTTGGTACGCTGAAAAATTTTGTTCTGCTTTGGGTTCAAGTTACTAAACGTGCACTTGCATTCAAGTCCTTTGTTGATGGCATCGACTTTTCTAAATACCAACTCTCTAACATGATTGCTATGGATGAAACTGCAGTGTTTATGGGCCAAGGATCTCAAACAACAATTGATCAGAGGGGTGCCTCATCAATCTACATTCACTCCACTGGTTACGAGTGTGCATGTGTTACCTGTATTTTGGCAATTCGTCTAGATGGAAAGAAAACCCCACCTCTAATCATTAGTAAGGGCAAGAAAGATAAGATTAAACGTGTTTCAGGCATCTACATTCTTGAAACCAAAAAAGCCTGGTGCACACAAGCAGTTATAAGGAAGTGGGTTGATGTAATGCTGCCACTTGTTTTGCGAGGTGGCGAAAGAGGTCTGCTAGTCTGGGATTCAGCCAGCACTCACCGCGCTAGACACAAAGAAATTCCTTGCACGGAGAAAACAGGTCAAATGATGATTCCCGCAGGAAAGATAGCCTATCTCCAGACTCCTGATATTTGCAATAAACAAGCCATTCAAGGACCATTTGCGCATGGAACTCAATGACTACATTGAAAATAGAATGGAGAGAAATCAGTATGGAAACTGCGAATCCTAGCCTGCAAGAGGTCGTGACTTGGGTGAAAAATTGATGGGATAAAATCACTGACAGCTGTGTTGCCAATGCACTATGAGCAGGCTACTTGGACAAGCAGTGCTCATTTAAGGAGAGTTCTATTGCTAGGCATGACAGATCGGGGCCAATGATTCTACAGGAAATGGAGTCACAAGAAATTCAGACAGGAATTCGGGGGGGGGGGGGGGTTTGAAGACTTATGACAATGTTCCAGAAGAAGATGACATGACTGTATTTGAATAACTTTTCCGTTATCGGGGCAACACAATGGATTGCTTCTGCTTTCAGTTTTATTCTCCTCCTCCTCCAATACACATGTATTGAGATTTTTCTGTGCTTTCTGTTAAGCATGAAATATTGCACTGTAAAAGCCAAGGTGGGGATATTCTGAAGTTGAAATGTTTGTTGCACTGTTTATGTAGAATTCTCACACAACTGCTAACGTGTTACTTAGAACTGTTGCCCATCAACAGAAAAGTACCAAATAAATGTTGATTTGTGTACATGAATAAATTAGAAGTTATGTACCTACCATAATGTTCCATGTTAGTTGTCTTCTTCTCGTCTTCTTTCTTGCTGGATGGGTTCAGAGCCGATCCTCGGCTCCGACTCGGCCACTCTAAAAGCTCGAGAGCTAATTCCACCGGCTCGAGGCTCCCCTATATTCCACAATGCGAGGCAGTAACTCCTCAGATCTCATTTGAAAGCTAAGGCTAGCAATAAAAATTCCATAAGGAACAAAGAAGAAAACTCTTCTAGGTCTGTCCTGGCTAGGGGGAAGGAGGGTGGAACGCAAGAAAGAAGGCGAGAAGAAGACAACTAACATGGAACGTTATGGTAGGTACATAACTTCTAAATGTTAAGTTGTCAATCTCGCCTTCATTCTTGCTGGATGGGACCGCGTCCCTAGCACCTTGTCCCGGGTGGCCTATCGGAACAGACTCTTGAGTACAGTGGAACCAAAGTTAGCTCGGTCTCTAGAGGCCAAGTCCAACTTATAATGAGAAATGAAGGTATGGGGAGAAGCCCAAGTAGCTGCCGAACAAATCGAATCAATAGGCAGCCTGTCTTGGAAAGCTACAGAAGTGGCTAAAGCTCTAGTTGAATGAGCCCTGGGTTTGGATGGCAATCGTTGATGTCTTGTCTCATACACTACGGTAATCAATGAAGTAAGCCATCTAGAGAGAGAGACTTTAGAGACTGGAAGGCCCATTCTACCTTCTGCATAAGAAACAAACAGTTGGTCAGATTTCCTGAATTGTTTGGTCCTGTCTAAATAGTACCTAAGTTGGCAATGAATATCTAAACAGTTTAACTTTTGTTCTGACCTATTAGAATAATTTGGGAAGAAAACAGGGAGCTCAATGGTTTGATTCAAATTTGCCACTGAAGCTACTTTGGGCAAAAAGGACGGGTTGGTACGCAAGGACACCCTGTCTTTATGAAATACCAGATAAGGGGGTCGACTACACAGAGCATGAAGTTCAGAGACTCTTCTAGTTGAGGTGATAGCTACTAAAAAGAGTGTCTTCCACGAAAGTAATTTTATAGAACATGAAGCCGCAGGTTCAAAGGGGGAAAGAATTAAGGATGCCAGAACCAAGTTGAGATCCCATTGAGGAGGAGGATCTCTGATGGGTGGCTTGAGTAGAAAGACTCCCTTTAAAAAGGCCTTGCAGAGTTTGTGAGACATGATAGAGGACTCTGAGACTCCAACATGAAAGTTCGAAATTGCAGCCAATTGAACTCTAATGGTAGATGGGGACGAACCTGCATGGAAAAGTTTGGCTAAAAAGTCTAGAACTGTTTGAATAGAAGCAGTGAAAGGGTCTATGTTCTTTGACTGCGCCCAATAGGAAAAACGTTTCCACTTGCTATGATAAATCTTCCGAGTGGAAGATTTATGAGAGGCAATCAAGATATCTCTAACTGAGTGAGATATCAAAGGAAGCCTGGCTAAGGTCGGAATTGGAGGAACCAAGCTGTGAGGTTCAGAGAGGGAAGGGAGTGGTGCAACTGACCCGACTGATGGGTCAAGAGGTCTGGAACTGGGTCCAGATGCCAAGGTTGTTCCAACAGATAACGGTGGAGAAAGGGGAACCAAATTTGTCGAGGCCAGTAAGGGGCAATGAGGATCATAGAAGCTTCCTGAGCGATGGCTTTCTGTATCAGCTGGGATATCAGTGGGGAAGGGAGGAAAGGAATATAGAAGTCCCCGGGGCCAAACGTGCACTACAGCGTCTCTGCTGGGATGGCCTGGTTGGGGAAAGAGGGTGAAAAAATCGTCGCACTTGCTGTTTTGGGGAGTAGCGAAAAGGTCGCAGCAAGGCCTGCCCCACTTTCGAAAAACTTTCTCCAACACTGAATTGTTCAGAGACCACTCGTGAGGCATGAGAATAGCTCTGCTCAATTTGTCCGCAATCACATTGGACTTCCCGGGGATGTGCGTTGCTAACAGAAATCGCTGAGAAGAAATCGCCCATTGCCATAGTCTGGGTGCCTCTCGACATAGGGGGTAAGACCTGGTTCCGCCTTGTTTGTTTATGTACCACACTACAGACATGTTGTCTGTTTGTATTGCTATAGTACCCTTGGGAAGAGAGTCTTGTAGGGCTTGCAACGCTAGAAGCACTGCTCTCATCTCTAGGACATTTATGTGCAAGTGGCACTCAAACGGTTGCCACATGCCCTGGACTGTCCTGCCCTGGAAATGCCCCCCCCACCCGATCAGGGAGGCGTCCGTTGTCACTGTAGCAACCGGAGGGGGAGGGACAAAAGGTCTCCCTAGGAGGAGCTGAGGAGATGTGATCCACCAAGAGAGATGACTCTTGCACGACTGAGTTATCCGAATAGGATGGGACATTGGAAGGCTTTGGCAAGACCATTGTGTGAAGAGCATCCATTGCAAAATCCTCATATGGAAGCGAGCTAATGGTAGGAGAGGGATGGCCGCCACCATAATTCCCAAGACTTTCAGGATCTGTCTGGCTTTGACTTTGTTGTTCTGCAAAAGAAGAAAGACCTGTTTGTGTATGTCTGCGATCCTCTGCTCTGCGAGTCTGGCTGACATCTTGACTGTGTCTAGATTTGCGCCTATGAAAGTAATAACACGACAAGGCGACAAGACAGACCTTTCGTAGTTTATTGAAATGCCTAATGCCTGACATGTGCGAAAGGTGTAGTCTCTGGCGAGGAGTAAAAGATGCTTGGTGGGGGCTGTAAGGAGCCAGTCGTCTAAATAAGGAAACACCTGGAATCCTTGACGTCTCAGATGAGAGGCTACCACTGCCATGCATTTGGTAAACACTCGGAGGGCTGTAGTGAGACCAAAGGTCAGGGCTCTGAATTGAAAATGACTGGTTCCCAGCCTGAAGCGGAGAAACCTCCTGGAGCGTCGATTCATCTTGATGTGATAGTACGCGTCCTGGAGATCTATAGAGCACATCCAGCTGTCCCGTTCCAAAAGAGGAAGAATGGACTGCAGCGTGACCATCCGGAACTTTGTTTTCTTTATAAACTTGTTCAAGTTGCTGAGATCCAAAATGGGTCTCCAGTCCCGTTTTTTTTGGAACCAAAAAGAATTTGGAGTAGGTTCCGGATCCTACTTGGTCTGCTGGCACTGGTTGAATAGCTCTTTTTGTAAGCAGCTTTGAAATTTCTAATGCTGCTTGCTCCCTTTGACTGGGTGGAACGTCTGGAAGGGATTTTTTTGGACAGCTTTGGAATGAAAAGGAAAGGGATTCTGTAGCCTTCGGAAATGATAGACTGTACCCACTTGTCTTGAGTTAGGGATAGCCAGGCTTTTGGGTACAGTGACAACCTTCTCCCGACTGCCTAAGAAGGTGGACAGTCGGGCAACACTTCAGGGATGCTGAAAAGGCTTGTCGGAAAAGGATTCTCGACTGCCCTGATTCTGCGGGCCCCCCCTGCCTCTGGGATGGCGTCTACCATTGTTGTTCCCCCCTCTGCCTCTAGAGGGGAATAGACTCTGTGCGTCAGGCAAGTCTCCTTGAGATTGTTTACGGAACCACATCTTTCCCCCCTTCTGACCTTTGGGGTAAGGTCTAGAAGGAGTAGAAAACGGACTGACGGCAGAAAGAGTTTTGCCATCAGTCTCGCACCTAGTCAGGGTTTCCTTCACTTGAGGACCAAAGAGGGATGATCCATCAAAGGGGGAATTAGTGAAGGACGCCTTAAAGGGGTCCGCAAAATTACAAAGCCGCATCCAGGTGTGCCTACGCAAGGCTACACCTGTACCTGCTGCTCTACTTGCTCCATCAGCCGCATATGAAAGGAGGCGCATGGAGGAGTTGGTTATAGAATTAAGGGTAGCCAGCTGAGAGTTCATCCTGTCCTGAAAACCCGCAGCTGTTGGGTCCTTCAACATCTCACTCGCTTCCTTGAGTAAGTCCCTCTGAAGTAGAGTAAAATGACACAGGTAATTCAGCGATCTCATAGTAAAGGTCGCTGACGAGAACATCCACTTCCCGTACCTGTCCATCGACCTAGACTCCTTGTTAGGAGGATAAACAGGCACCGAAGGATCAGCTAACTCCTTCTTGGTAGCTGCAGCCACCACCGTAGCATCAACAGAGATGCCTTTGGTCAGAAACTCTTTATCCTTGGGGGCCGTGATGAACTTAGATGGTCTCCTGGGGGTGGGTTCCACTGAGTCAGGAACCGCCCAAGCCTTCTTTGCCACCACTTGCATAAGGGGGTCAAAGGGAGGGGACACCCAGGAGATGGAAGGGCGAGAGCCAAATGCCTCAAGATACACTGATTCATCCTCTGAAGGGTTGAGGGCTGGCCAATTCCCCCTCTGTTTTAAGATTTCAAGGATGTCTGCAAAGGAGACATCTTCAGAGGGGGAACGAGGGGAACCTTCAGAATCCTCTAAATCAGTGTCAGAGGTGACAGACTCAGGGGAGTCAATGTGCTTCCTCTACACTGCCTCTTCCTAGGGGCTCTCCTACAGGGTCAGGAGAGGCCTCGAAGAGGAGGAGATCCCACAGGGGAAACTTGAGGAGCTGGCTCTCTACGGTCGGGGACAAGAGAGTGAGTAGAAATCACCGGAGGCACCATAGAGGGAAGGGCAGAAGGAGCAGACTGTGAATTAGAAAGTACAGTTTTGTACCTACCATAAATGTAGATGTTCGAGGATCCACATTGCTGCAGTCCTTACTATTGGGTAGTCCGCTGTCCAGTCGGCCCGAATACCAGAGTATATTGATCGTCGGTCAGGGCGCATTAGACTGACTGCAGTACGTCAGGGTACTAATGCGCATGACCGACGTCATATCCTCAGTCTTTTCTTGCCCCAGATGTCAGAAGACCCTAAAAAGACAAGGCCCAAAATACCTGCACCAACATATGTACAATATATACAAAAAGATATATACAAAAATATCAGCATATAACCTCACCTACACAACCACCCCTACACACAGAGGGGAAGGAGGGACTGCAGCAATGTGGATCCTCGAACATCTACATTTATGGTAGGTACAAAACTGTACTATGTTCTTCGCTCCACATTGCTGCAGTCCTTACTATTGGGTAGAATCCCAAAGCAGAGGTAAGGGAGGCTGGCAAATCATAAAGAAGTAGGAGCTGACAACATGCCTTGCAAAACAGCTGTGGCAAAACCAGCCCTAGACTTAGAGTAGATAGGAAGGTGATAATGCTTAGAGAAGGTATGCACTGAACTCCAAGTAGCTGCCTCCAAAATATCCTTAGTTGCCACCCCTTAGAAATGCTGTTGAAGTGGCAGTAGCCCTAGTGGAATGAGGCCTAATCCCAGCTGGAATCTCCTTGCCATGATGGGAATAACAAAATGCAATGCAAAACCCAATCCACCTAGAAATAGTTTGTTTTGACACAGGCTTGCCCTGTAACTCAAAGCAAAAGAAACAAACAACTGCTGAGACTGCCTAAAATCCTTAGTCCTGCTTAAATAATAACGCAATTGCCTGTGTACATCTAAAGTGTGCAAAATCTTTTCCCCTTTATTTTGGGGTCTGCATAAAAAGTAGGCAAATGAATAGTTTGGTTTAAAGCCACACTAGAAACCACCTTAGGCATAAAGGAAGGATTAGTACGAATGATACCCTATCCTTATGGAAAATCAAAAGGGCTCTACTGCCATAAGGGCCTGCAACTCAGACACCCTTCTTGCAGAAGTAATAGCCAACAGAAAAGCAGTCTTCCATGACAAGTATTTCAATTCAGCAGTAGCCGCAGGCTCAAAAGGTTGTAGAGTAAGTTTTTCCAACACAAAATTGAGATCCCAAGCAGGAGTAGGAGCTCTACGGGGGTCTTATATTCTTTGCCCCTCTAAGAAACTGCTTGAACAAAGGATGAAAACAATGGTGGGTCACAATCATAGTGAGCTGAAATTGCTGCAGCATGAATCTTAATGGAAGAGAAGGACAAACCTTTGTCCAATAACTCAGTAAGATATTGAAGAGCCACACTCAAATTAGGCTCAGAAATCTCCAAATTCTTTGCTGTACTCCAAAATAAAAACCTCTTCCATTTTTCTGCGAACACTTTCCTTGTACTAGGTCTTCTAGCTTCCATAATCACATTTAAAACTTGTTGAGGAAGTTGAGACCTGCTGTGTTTCAACACAGAATATGCCAGGCTGTTAGATGAAGAGAGTGAAGCTTGACATTGAGCAGATGACCGTCCTTCTGAGATAACAGATGAGGAATCAAAGGTAAAGGCCATGGAGGCTTCCTTACCAGACTCCTTAGTAGTGGGTACCAGTGTTGCCGAGGCCAATCTGGAGCTATCAAAATCATCCTTGGCTTGTCTTGTCTGACTTTTAATAGCACCTTTGGAAGAAGAGGCAGAGGTGGAAAGGCATATACATGAAGGTTTTTCCAACTGAAAGACAGAGCATCCACTTTCCAAGCTGTGTGATGAAACCCTTTGTGCAAAACTTTGGCAGCTGGTGGTTTAGTGGAGAAGCGAACAGATCTATGTCTGGAGTTCCCCATGACACTGTCAATTTCTGAAATACATGAAGATCCAGTTTCCACCGTGGGGATCCATGATTTGTCTGCTTAACACATCTGCTAAGGAGTTCTGTGCTCCGCAGAAACCTTGCCTGAAGAGTTAGTTGCAAGCTTAGCGCAGTCTCCCATAAAATCATTGCTTGCCTGCATAGAGGATAAGAATGTGTTCCCTTGCTTGTTGATGTACCACATGACAGTTGTGTTGTCTGTTAGAATCAACACCTGCCCTGGAAGAAGTAACTCCTTGAAAGCCATTAATGCAAACTGGACCGCTAACATCTCCTTCATGTTGATATGTAGATGCTGTAGTCTGGCAGGCCACTTGTCTTGTATCCACTTTCCATTCAGATGAGCTCCCCAAGCAATGTCCGAGGCATCTGTCGTTAAAATCTGACTCGCCTCTGGCCGGGTCACAGAGAGTCCCTTGTTTAGGTGACATTCCTGAGCCCACCACAAAAATTCTTTTGAAGGCAAGGTATTATTTGAATGACAGTGTCCAAATCCTGGCAGTGCTGTGTCCATACATTTTGAGATACCATTGTAGCTTCCTCATATGCAGTTTGGCATTGGGAAGCACCAGAATACAAGATGCCATGAACCCTAATGCTTGAAGGACTGTCCTTGCAGTCAGCACGGACTGATGAGATAGTTGATGGAAGTAAAGTGATAGACTCTTTTGTTTGTCCGGGGTTAAAAAGGCCATCTGGGCTGCTGTATTCAGTCTCACACCCAGAAAGCACATGTCTTGAGAGGGTACTAGACTGGACTTTATTTCGCTCACAGAATACCCTAGGCATCTTAGCACTGCTATAACATATTCCAGATGCTGTAGAAGGTCTTCCTTTTCTTGAGCCAGAATCAGGCAGTCGCCCAAGTAAGGATAGATTTGAATTCCTTGTAGCCTGAAGTAAGCTAACACTGGAGCCAGAACCTTTGTGAATACTCTGGGCAGTAGATAAGCCAAAGGGCAATGCAGAGAACTGATAATGAGAATTTCCAGCTCGAAAACGCAGATACTTCCTGCAACTTAGTCTTATAGGCACATGAAGGTAAGCTTCCTTGAGATCTAAAGTTACCATCCAGTGATCTTTGCCCAGAAGAGGTAAAAGCTGTTGTAACGTCAACATCTTGAACTTGGGAATGTCCAGATAAGTGTTGAGGGTAGATAAATCCAAAATTGGTCTCCACGTGTTCCCCTTCTTTGGTACTAGGAACAGGCGAGAATAAAATCCTAGGCCCCTTTCTGATACAGGGACTGGCTGAATGGCCCCTATTTGGAGTAACTGAGAAATTTGCTTGTGAGCCTCTTTCTTTGTGGAGGAGGAACGTCTGGCATGCCTTTGAAAGGGGCAATGTATGGAAATAAAACCTGTAACCGTGGTGAATGATATCCAACACCCATCTGTCTTGAGTAATTAAATCCCAATTTTCCTTGAAAAGAGACAGTCTTCCTCCCAAAGGAGCTGCCAGACGAGAATCTACTGGCAGCTGAAAAGGCAGGTCATTGGGTCTGTTTACGAAAGGACTGACCCCTGCCCTCACCAGAAGTCTGAGCAGGTGAACTCCTGTTCTAGGCCTAAAAGAACCTTGAGCTCTGCCCCTACCACGCCTAGACCTACCCCTAGACTGGGAATCATAAGCAGGATATGTCCATCCCTTAGTAGGCCAATTTCTACTAAACTTGGTGGCTGCACCTGCAAAAATCTTTAACAGTTTGCATAGACTTTGCTTTGTCCTCCATTTTCTTTAAAACTGCTTCCACAGGCGAACCAAACAACACATCCGACTGTAAAGGAGCATCCAAAATCCTTGTCTTAACATGCTCAGCTAAATTCTGATCCCTCAACCAGGCATGCGAACAGAACTAGTGGCAGCCACCCTCGAGGAGGCCTGTACAGCATCAAAACCACATTGCAAGGAATGCTTACCCACTTGTTCAGACACATGAACTAAATCCAGCAACTCTTTACACTCAATACCTTCCGCCAAAGCATCCACCTTAGATTTCAGTTGTGAAAGGAGATAATTTTGATATTTAAGCATGTGAAACTGACAATTCAACCCTCATGGCTAAAGTGGAAGAAGTATACACTTTCTTTCCCCATCTATCCAAAGCCCTAGCCTCTTTATCAGTGGGAACAGGGTTTTTAACCACAGAAGCCTTAACACCTTTAGGTCCCTGAGAAACAGTTTCCGAGTCTGCCCTAGGACTCTTAAAAAGATACTTATGAGCTTCAGGCAGCCTATAGTACCTATCACGTTTAACAGGAGCAGGAGGTAAAGAATCAGGGTTCAGGAAGCCTCTGCAAAACATCTTCCACCACATTCAACACAGGAGGTATAGCTAAGGGCCTATGCTGGGGCAAAACAAGAATTCCCTAAGCCTTTTCCTGAATCAGAGTAATCCTGGCCTTCCCATTTAAAGTGCTCCCTCATGGAATGCAGAGTCTCTGAAAATGAGAAATCCTCAGGAGGAGAAGCTGCAGGAGTGGCATCATCCACATCAGAATCAGAATAAGGAGGATACGCCTGCAAATCTTCCAGAAGACTCAGAAGCCTCTGAACACTGTTCAAAACTATCAAACTCCGGTTCCACCCTAGCCCCCTTATCAGGAGCCCGCATAGCACCTCTAATCATAGTAATCAAATCTTCTGCCATTTTAAGCATATGTGTCTTAGGCAGAGAACGTGGAATGCTAGGAGAAGCCCGCACTGAAGCTGAACTTGGCCTACCTCTCAAAGAAGTTTTGGCAACAGAAGGAGAGGCTCTAACTACCTTGGGAAGAGAGGGAAGAACAGTTACGTGAGAAGCCCCTCAGCCTGGCCTACCTCCTGAGAAGGCACATCCTGTAACAGTAAAGTCTCTGCCTGAGACTCCAAAGAAACTCCTGGCAAAACCTCTGGCTCCACTGAGCCTGAAAACCGACGTCCGGGACTGCCGGTTCATCAACCCTAGGCTTCGCTGTTTTGTCCTTTGACGAAGCGCTGGCGGCGAGCGGAGCATCCGACGGCATTTTATAATTGCAACGCTTCCCAAACACTAACCTGGCACAGTCTAACCTCTCTTAATAAAACCTAGCACAAGAGCGCATCCAACAACGTCAGGCCCTAAACAAGGTATACACAATGTATGGTAATCCCTATGAGGTATCTGTTTCCCACAAGAAATACTGTTATTCACTTTTTCTGACATCCGGTTAAATACTGAGGCAAGAAAACCAAAATGTTCCCCAACGGGTACTTAACTCTGATTCGGTCTGAAACTCCGGAAATATTTCAGAACGCCAACCTGCACTCGCAAAACTGCTTCTGCATCGGACCATGCGCAAAAGACTGAGGATATGTGACCGACGCCAGCCTTATACTCTGGTATTCGGGCCGACTGGACAGCGGACTACCCAATAGTAAGGACTGCAGCAATGTGGAACGAAGAACATCCTGGTTCTAATACGCTCCTCATGACCTCAAAGGCACCCCTGTCAGGCAGAGCCGGAGGTCTCCGTTCCGAAAAACTGGAAACCTCCCCCAGCACCGACAGTGATGGCTCCGAGGCCGATGTCGGAGCCGAACTCACCAGCGCCGAAGCACCGAGGGGGAGAGCGGGGTCGGACAAGGGTCCGATGCCACTCGCCCCTCGAGCCGAGGGAAGTCCGGCACCGAGATTCTTCCAAGGAAGACATCGGAGCCGACGATGGAACCGAAGACAAAGGTATCGGTTCCGACGCCACCACAGTCTCGGGTCTGAACCGCCCCGGCTCCGAACTCGAGAGTCAGAGGAGGAATATTTTGAGTGGTGGGCATAGTCTTCGACTGTTAAGTCGGACTTTGAAGCATCTGGGCTAGTGCCTCGGACTTAAGAAGTCGACTCACTACTCTCTGAAGGTCATGGTCCGATAACCTGGAAGACCTAGAAGAGTGGGATCTATGGCTCCGTTCAGACAGCAAAGGTGATGCTGGAGCCGAATGAACGGAGCCGATAGATGGAGAACGGGAACTCTTCTTAGTTGTCGGCTCCGACAACTTGATCGGAGCAGACTCAGTTATGTCTTCCTCGGCTCCTGCCGGAGCAGAGGACACCGTTGGTACATGAATTCGAGATTCATCGGCTCTGGCCGGAGCCGATGTTCGAATGGACTTAGGGCCCCCAGAAGTCGGCTCAGAGGCTGGAGCCGAAGGTCTGGAGGACTTGGAGGGTTTCCCCGATGACTGAGTCGAGGGACCCTCAGGCTTTAATAAGCCACTTAGAATTAATTTATTTTTTCGCTCCTGCAGGACTCTGGGGCTGAAGCCATGGCAAACAGCACATGAGTCCTGCAGGTGCAAAGGTCCCAGGCAGTAAACACAAGAAGTGTGACCGTCTGTCAGAGACATCTTCTGACAGCATGAGTCACACTTCTTGAAGCCTGAGACATTTGATTCTTTGGACATGTCCAAAGAGAAGAAAAAGTGTAATCACACACACACACACACACACACACACACACACACACACACACACACACACACACACACACACACACACACACACACAGATTACACTTCCAAAAATAAAACTTTAAAATTTAACTATAAAATTTAACTTATAATTAAGTTTTAACCAAAAATTTCCCTACAAAAACACAAACACTCCAACTACCAAGGGAGGGATGGGAATGGGCCTAAAGCCCGAGGGAAAGGTTCGATAATTTAGGATAGGAAACTGGTGAAAAACTGACTAAAAAGGGGATTAAAACTATTTAACTTAAAAGTTATAAAAAGAGCTAACTTAAAGGGGGGGGTCTGACTGACAAACTGTCAAAAGATTCAACTAACCTGAGCCGGTTGAAAAAAGCACCTCGATCGCGTAGCGGCAAACGAGATCTGGGGAGTTACCGCCTAGCATTGTGGGATATAGGGGAGCCTCGAGCCGTTGGAATTAGCTCTCGAGCTTTTAGAGTGACCGAGTCGGAGCCGAGGATCGGCTCCGAACCCATCCAGCAAGAATGAAGGCGAGATTGACAACTTAACATGGTCTATTTTTGTACATTGACTAAAAGAATAAATGTAGATTGTTGTACTGGGGGGGTAAATAAGGCATCTCCTGACAATAAGCCCTAATGTGTACTTCGGCAGGGGAAAGAGTATAAGACCCAGTCTTATTTTCGGGGAAATCTGGTATTCTACATGGCTATAGTTTAAACTTTTGTTTTGTTAACATGACCCCCAAACAAATGTTTTACTTATTAAACTGATACATGCATGGGGGAGTCGTGTAGTGCTTCATGAGGCTGGTCACTTCCTTTAGCCACAGTGACAAGATTTAAGTATAGGTTCGTATTTGAATACTTAGCCTGAATTTTGTGATACTTTGGTTTTGGTAATGCACAGAATGCCCATTTTGGAAAGAACATTCACAGGACAGAACACCATAAAACTGAAAAGATGTGGAGAGTCGAAGAAGAGGGGTAGTTGCTCAATATTATGCCTTCTATTAGTAAGGATGATAACTGTCAGCAAGTGACGAGGATATGAACACTGGAGATAGATGCAGCTATGGAAGCAACAGCAGCAGATTAATGTAGTGTCTGGGCTTCTGAATAGTTACGTAGATCAAGACAGATCTTGTACTGAGGATCCAGTGAAGTTTTTGGAGACAGAATATAAAGTCTTGTTGCCTTAGCAGCACCAGCAAGTGGTAGAAATGCAAACTAAGCCATCAGAATTAAGTACTGAAGCTGTTTACACTGAACTGGTAGACTTGGAGGACAAGACAAGAAGCCGCAACCAAGCTGGAGTAGTGTGTTGGAAGAAAAGTCTGGACTGCCTTGCATTTGTGAAAACAACATGAAGCAATGCAGTTTTATTTCTACACAATTACTGGGAACAGAGAAATCATGTTTGTTACAGCTGCTATTGGTAGCTCAAGTGTATGGATGCCTAAGTTTGTGACTGACAAGGACCAAGTTATTTTTATTTACATTTTTTTTTTTTTTTTACCATGTTGACTGAGTTAGTCCAGACAGTGTCCTCTTTTCAGGACAGACCTAAGGAGGTATTCATACTGAGTAGGGAAATCTGAACATGACACCTGGGAACTTTCCCAGACTCTTTTTGACAAGTGCCATGGGATCTTTTACAGCCACTTGAGCTACCACCAACTTGGGCAGATTGGTTTAACATTCCATCTGTAGTATGGCTCGCTCAGAAGTGCAGTATACCCCCTTATGGTGCACTGCATTGCACTAACATTGCAAATTAGTCTAAGCACCTGGTTGGGGAACAGAACCCAGTCTTATGATCTTCTAGCATCAAAGGTGAGTATGCCACCGTTAAGCTACTGAAAAGATTTACTGCAGTTGTGGAAATCAGATAAATGGATCACAGCAGAAGGCAGACATGATCTCTAGGAGTCTATCTGCAACAAATCGTACAGCTCCTGGCCCCAACTGAGGAAAGCGAAAGATGTAGAATCTGGGGTAAGTCACTGCTCCTAGTAGTTCTCAGGGTGCATTTTCCCTACAAGGATGCATCAGCTCAACTGGCAATGGATGTGTTGCTGCAGGGCCTGCCACTGATAATGGACTACACAAGTGAAGAATATTTTATAAAAACAATATTTGGTGCAACTAATTAATGTTCACTGCATAAGTGGATAATGAGAACAAAAGCAAGGCTAAGAAAACGATCGTACTGTGGTTACACATTCTTTGGGGAATAGAGTGGATGTACTTGCCACAACTTGGGATCTGTGCTATAAAGTGTCATTATTCATCATGGATGGGTTACAAATCCGAGCCAGCAAAGTGAGCGGCAGCTCCTGAGCTCAAGCTCCTCCCTTCTCCTCACTTCCTACTTCCCATAATCCTCAGATCGAGTTTGCTACGGAACTTTCCTTGACAGGGACCTAGTTTATTCAGAAAACAGACCACCAGCCCATGCAACACCCCCAAGCTTCCCTTGGCCACCAGAAGGAGGGGGACAGAGGGTGGGAAAATGATGAATAACGACACTGGATAGCATAGATGCCAAGTTATGGTGAGTACATAACTATCTGATGCTATCAGTGTCATTATTGATCACAGATGGGTCAGAGTCACCAGCTACCCAAAATATTGGGAGGCCTCAAGGAAGGACAAGCCAGAGCATAAAAGAACCAAAGGATACCCTAACCCCTAGACACTAAATCCAGCTTATAGTGTGTCACAAAAGTATGAGGACTTGACCAAGTGGCTGCAGCACAAATGTCATCCAATGATGTCCTAACCCAGAACGCACAGGAAGTAGCTACAGACCTAGTAGAGTGAGCCTTGAGAGGTCTGGGAAGATTTTTGTTAAGTTGACAGATATGCCCTATGCAGGAAACAATCCAACGAGAAAGGGAGACTTTTGATATGGCCCTCCCTATCCTGGCCTGAAAAAATGCTACATAGTTGGTTAGACTTTTGAAAATTTTCAGTCTTGTTTAGATAGAAATGCAGCTGTCTATGCACATCTAGGCAATGCAGCTGATACTCACCTTTGTTAGCACAACTGGGGAAAAAGACTGGAAGCTGTATGCACTGATTCAGGTTATTTTCAAAAGCCACCTTGGGGACAGATAAAGGAAACTCTGTGCTTATGGAAAACCATAAAAGGGGGCTTAATACAAAAGGCCTGGAATTCAGAGACCCTCTTGGTGGAAGTAATAGCCACTAAATGAGCGGTCTTCCATGACAAAAACTTTGCCACAGGCTCAAACAGGGGAAGGGTCAAAAACTGCAGTACCAAGCAAAGATCCCACTGAGGGGAAGGGTCCTTCAAGGGAGGGCAAAGTCATAAAACCCCTTTTAGGAATGCTTTAGATATTCTAGAAGGAAAGAAGGAATATCCTTTACTGGGGAAGGCAACCTGGTTTGGCTGAGGCTCACTGGAACCGGAGGAACCAGGCTGTCACAGTCTCAAGGACTCCATTTTGGGAGGGGGAAGCCCCCTGGGTGGAAAATAAGATGGGGAATCAGATTAAATATCAAAGGCGGACATTTCAGAAGAAAACAAAGAAGGGAGAATCACATCAGGAGAGGCCAAAAGGGGGCAATGAAGATGAGTGGAGCCTTCAGGCGCCATGCTTTCTGTAGAACTTTGAGAATCAAGGGAACTGGAGGATAGACATAAAGGAGACCCGGCAGCCAATCTTGAGTCAGAGTGTCCCTGGAAGGGGGGTGAGTCAGGGCAAAGAAGGTGCTGCACTTGTGATTGTCCAGAGATGCAAACAGGTCTCAGCACGGGGATCCCCATCTGTTGAAGATCCAGGGACCACTTGTGAGGACTCCGGATAATCCTGCTCAACTTGCCCGCTAGAACACTGGATTCACCATGGATGTGCATTGCAAGAAGAAAGCAACCTGAGGCTACTGTCCATTCCCAAACTCTCATGGCCTCTCGGCAAAGAGGACCATGTTCTCCCTTGTTTACTGACATACCAGACCACAGCTATGTTGTCTGCCTGAACAGTTACAGTCCCAAGAGGAATTAAGTCCTGGAAGGCTGCAATGTCAGGAGGACTGCTCTCATCTCAAGGACACTAATGTGCAACTTGGTCTCTAACAGGGTCCACGTACCTTGGACCATCCTTCCTTGGAAATCCCCCCCCCACCCCAAAAGGGAGGCGTCCGTGGTCACTGTGACTTGGGATAGAGGAAGGCAAAAGGGTCTCCCCAACAGGAGATCCTGGGTCTGAACCCACAAAGGTGATGCTTGCATACCTTGGGAATACTGATCATGTGGGACATCAGATGAAGGCAAGGTGACCACTGTACTGCCAGAGTCCATTGGAGCACCCACATGGAGTGTGGCCATGGTAACCAATTGGATGGATGCAGCCATCGACCCCAGAAAGTACGGTTGTGTACACTTACCATAAATGTAGATGTTAGAGTGTATTCACTGTTGCAGTCATCACATTTGGGTTATCTGCCTGCAAGTAGCCCTCTGCCGGCCTGAATACCAGAGTCTTTGAATTTCTGCGTCGGATGCTGTCACTTCTTCCATGACGTCAGGGGTATAAAACATGCATCTGACGCCATTACATCAGTTTTTCTTGCCCCAGATGTTAAGTGCCCCCACAATGGGAAGCAATTATATGGTATGGAACCCCCCCCAGCAAAAAGCAAAGACACATGATATAATATATAACAAAAAAAAGGAAAGGTAGAGCCAAGAGAAGTCAGGGGGTTGGAGGGAGGATAACCAGGACTGCAACAGTGAACACACTCGAACATCTACATTTATGGTAAGTGTGCACAACTGTACTATGTTCTTCGTGTTTCACTGTTGCAGTCATCACATTTGGGTTGATTCCCAAAGTTAAGGAAGGGTGGAGGCAGTTAAAGAGCATTGGGGCTAGCAATCAGGCTCTGTAAGACTGCTGTGGCAAATCCAGCTCTGGATTTAGAAAAGATAGGCAGGTAGTAATGCTTGGTGAAAGTATGTACAGAGCTCCAGGTGGCAGCTTCCAGGATGTCCCTGGTAGGGACTCCTCTGAAAAATGCTGTAGAGGTAGATGCAGCCCTGGTGGAATATGATCTTATCCCCTTCCCTGTAGGGTAAGTTTTCCATGGTGCTTGTAGCAGAAATGGATGCAATGGGCTATCCATTTGGAAATGGCTTGCTTTGAAATTGCCTTCCCCTCTGCCCCTGCAGCAAAACTAACTAGCAGCTGGTCAGACTGAGAGGCTTAGGTCTGTCCAAGTAGAATCTAAGCTGTCTGTGCACATCCAGAGAAAGCAATATCCTTTCCCCCTTATTTTGAGGGCTAGGGAAAAAAAACAGGCAAATGAATGGACTGGTTTAGAGCCACATTAGACACCACCTTGGGCACAAAGGATGGATTAGTCCTGAGGGAAATCCTGTCCGCATGGAAAATAATGAAGGGTTCCACTGCCATGAGGGCTTGCAGTTCAGACATTCTTCTTGCTGAAGTGATGGCTAGAAGTAAGGCTGTTTTCCAGGAAAGGAATTTCAGTTCTGCTGTAGCAGCTGCTTCGAAGGGGGGAAGAGTCAGTTTTTCCAATACAAAGTTAAGGTCCCAGGCTGGAGTTGGAGCTCTCCTGGGGAGCCTTAAATTTTTGGCCCCTCTAAGGAATTGTTTTAGCAGGAGATGAGAGAAGAGACATGGTTCAGTATTATAATAAGCTGAAATGGCAGAGGCATGAATCTTGATTTAAGAGAAAGATAGGCCATTGTGCAGCATTTCTGTTAAATAATCTAAAATATGGGGTAAGCTGGGCACCGTTGTGCCCCTCCCCTGAGCCTGGCCCCAGGAACAGTATCTTTTCCACTTTTCTGAATAGGATTTTCTAGTACTAGGCCTCATTGCCTCAAGAATGACATCCAGCACCTGCTTGCTGAAGGTTGCTAAGGGTGAGCTCAGGGAATTAGCCAGGCTGCAAGGTTCAGTGTTTGTAGCTGAGGGTGCAGAATCCGGCCCGCCTGCTGGGACAGTAGGGAGGGGGTCTGTGGCAGGTGCCATGGTTGTAGCACTGTCAAACTGCGCAAAAGGGGATACCAGTGCTGGCGTGGCCAGTCTGGGGCAATCAGTATTGTCCTCGGTTTGTCTTGTTTGATCTTTAGTAGAACATTCAAGAGGAGAGGCAGGGGGGAAAGGCATAAATTGAGAGGCTTTCCCAGGAACAGGACAGGGCATCCACTTTCCAAGCTTGACTGTGGAGAGTTGTGGTGCAGAATTTGTTCAATTGATAGTTCTGAGGGGAGTCAAACCTCTGGTGCCCCCCATTCGTTCAAGAGCTTGAATATTTTGGGTTCCAGTTTCCAATCGTGTGGGTCTATGAGATTTCTGCTCAAGTTGTCAGCCAGTGAATTTAGTTTGCCTGGCAGGAAATGAGCTTGCAGGTTCATGTGGTAGTTCAAGGCTGTGTTCCACAGAACCCATGGTTAGTCCACAGAGTGGGTAGGAATGGGCTCCCCTGCTTGTTTATGTACCACATAACTGTGGTGTTGTCTGTCTTTACCAGTAGTTGTCCTGGAAGGATAAGGTCTTTGAAGGCTGTCAGAGCTAACATTTCTTTTTGATTGGTATACAGGTGCATCTGATTTGGGGTCCATTTGCCCTGAATGTACTGTCCTGCCATGTGAGCCCCCCATGCATAATCTGATGTGTCTGTAGTTAGGGTTTGGGCAGCAAGGGGTAGAGTGAAAGGGAGTCCCCTTGTTGTGGTAGCAGGCCTCTGCCCACCAAAGGAACTCTGTCCTTAGACGAGGAATGATGGGAATCATTTTTTCTAGGTCCTGAGAATGCTGACACCACAGACTTTTCAGATACCATTGAAGTTTCCTTATATGCAGTCTTGCATATGGAATTAACAGAATGCAAGAGGCCATGAACCCCAAGGCTTGCAGGATCTTCCTTGCAGACAGCTGGGTTTTTGTGGCCAGTAGGTCAAAGTAAGTTGTCAAACTTTTCTCCGGAGTGAAGACTGCCATCTGGGAAGTTGTGTTCAAGCTTGCTCCCAGGAATACAATCTGTTGGCAGGGTACTAGGTGTGATTTCTTCTCATTGATGGTGTACTCCATTGAGGTTAGAAGTCTCTTTACAAATGCCAGGCGTTATAATAGAAAGTCCTGACCTTCTGCCTGAATCAGGCAATCGTCCAAGTATGGGTAAATCTGTATATTTCTCTGCCTGTAAAATGCAATGGCTGGAGGTACTTTGTGAATACCCAGGGCGCAATACATAAGCCAAAGGGAAGTGCAGAGAACTCATAGTGCATGGAGCCTGCCCTGAAACGTAGGTATTGTCTGCAGGATTCCCTTTACTGGGACATGCAGGTAAGCTTCCTCCACCCTGAAACGTAGGTATTGTCTGCAGGATTCCCTTATTGGGAGATGCAGGTAAGCTTCCTTTAAGTCTAGGGTTGCCAACCAGGCATCCTTGGCTAGCATAGGACGGAGCTGTTGAGTTAAATTTTGAATTTTGGAACCACCAGAAAAAGCTGTTGAGAATAGACAGGTCCAGGATAAGACGCCAGGAGTTTTCTTTTCTGGGAGCCAGGAAAAGTCTTGAATAAAAACCTTCTCCCTTTTGTTCTGCTGGGACAGGTTGAACAGCCCTGATACTGAGGAGAGAGATCACTTGTTTTTGGGCCTCCGCCCACTGATTTGGAGTGGAGGTCTGGCCATCCACTTGGGGTTGGTAATGAGTGGATGTGGAATCTGTATCCTAGGGAAACAGGATAAGTCATTGTGCCATTTTACCAAAGGGGGGTGGCTTACTACTCCCTTCTTTGGATGTGGGAGCCCCCCTCCCATACTGCTTATATTTGTGCATATCCTGAGACTGACATCTTGGTGGTCTTCTGCTCCTAGGTTTGGACTGAGAAGGCCTGGAAGGGACTGGAAAAGACCAATTCTTTGAAGGCCAATGCCTACTGAATCTAGGAGGCTGTACTTGTAAGAAATCTTTAACAGTTTGCATAGATTTAGCTTTTTCCTCCATCCTTTTGAGGATTTCTGCTTTGTTGCCAAAAAGGCAGTCTTGGTTTAAGGCTGCATCCAGTAATTTAGTTTTAACATTATCTAGCAAGTTTTGTTCCTTAAGCCAAACATGCCTTCCAAGTACAGACCCAATGACAGCAGCCCTGCAAGATGCTTCCAAAGCATCAAAACCACATTGCAAAGTATATTTAGCAACTTGCTCAGCAGAATGCATTAACTCTTGCAACTCTGTGTTCAGCACACACAGGAATCAACATCATTTTATGTTTTAATAGTCCCATAATATACTGCTGATACTTTAACATATGAAACTGGCAATTTAAAGCCCTAATGGCCAAAGTAGCAGAAGTGTATACCTCCTTACCCAATCTGTCTAAAGCTCTAGAGTCCCTATCAGAAGGGGTAGGATTTTTGGCAGTAGTAGCTTTAATGCCTTTTGGTCCTTGGGAAATGGTCTCTGGATCCGCAGTGGGATTCCTGAAGAGGAATTTGTGAGAGTCAGACACTCTGTAGAACCTGTCAGGTTCCCTGGGAGCTGAAAGCAGTGTCTGGGGTAAGGCTGGATTCCAAGAAAACATCTACAATCTCCAGAACAGGAGGATTAGCTAGAGGCCTGTGTTGAGGCAGGAGTAAAAATTCCCCAAGTCTCTTTTTGGACTCAGAATAGTCCTGGCTTTCCCAGTGGAAATGCTCCCTAAGGGTATGCAAGGTTTCACCAAAAGAAAAATCTTCTGGAGGGGAAGCAGAGGGAATGGAATCCTCTGCATCAGAATCCTCATAAGTAGATAAGGGTAAATCCTGGTAGTCAGAAAAACAGATATATCAGATTCCTGATCAGAAGAATCAGAAGGAAAATCAGTTCTAAGTCTCTTAGAGGGGGAAGGCTGGCTTCCCCTAATTAAAGGTAATAAGGTCTTCAGCCATTCTAATCATTTGTTTTTGAGGCATGTGGACCCGAGTATGCGGTTTGGTAGTCGGTTTTCTAGGCGTAGTGTGAGCTTTAGGCCTGAGGAATTCAGTATTTCGAGCTTGAAATGAAGTTGTCGGTTTAATATGAAAGTCGGTAGGCCTGAATACACCCTCAAAAGCTGGTGCCTGCACAGCGGCTCTGGACTTATCCAAGGTAGAGACATCCGCAGGTTCCATAGTTGAAGAAGCATCTCGCAGCATACTGGACTCTGAAAGGGTCTCAGTAGAGGCCTGCGAATCTGTAGTGGCAGGTATCAGGGGCTGCGAAAGCACCTCACTGAGTACCGGTGGACTGGCGACTAGCTTAATGGACGCATAGTTGGCAGTTTTGGACCTATGAGGTCTGTCTCTGTCTTTATCCTTATGTTTTTTCGGAAGATCGGTAGTTGGATGGCTTAACTACGCCATTTCAGAGTACTGAGATCGAGAACAAAAGTAATTAGCTACAAAAATAGCCTTTCGACGAATAGTTTGGGCATTGAACAAGGCACAAAACTGACACAGAGGGACGTCGTGGTCTGGACTTAGACAAGTGACGCAGTAAGAATGAAAATCTCTATGAGGTATTTACTTTCCATAGGCAAGACAATTGTTAATTTTTCTGACATTGGGTAGAACAAGAAAAAAGGATCCCCAACGGTGTACTTATCTTTTTGAAGATTTCAGGTCTGAAATTCTAAAACGAGAATTTCAGGAGTCAGCCGACCGGCACTTGTGAACAACTTCTGCTTCGGGCAGCACATGGTAAGAAAGACTGATGTAATGGCGTTGGCTGTATGTTTTATACCCCTGACATCATGGAAGAAGCAACAGCATCCGACGCAGAAATCCAAAGACTCTGGCATTCAGGCCGGATGACTGCTACCTGCAGGCAGATGATCCAAATGTGATGACTGCAACAGTGAAACACGAAGAACATCCTGAAGAACAAGATGGGCTGGGACCTGGTCCAGTCTCAAAATGGAGCGGACCTGTTGCTGGATGGTGGCCACTCTGCCGAGAGAGAGAGCGCTGGTGTCTCTGACACAGTCAAGAACTATCCCTATTAATTCCAGTCTTTGACAGGGGAAAAGGTGTGACTTTGGAAATTTAACTGTAATCCCTAGGTCTAGAAAAATGGTCAGGGTGAAATCCATGGCTTGAAGATGATGCTTTGTGGAAGCCGCAAGGAGCCAATCGCCCAGGTATAGAAAGACCTGAAATCCCTGTAGCCAGAGATGGGCTGCACCCACTGCCATACATTTGGTGAACACCTGGGGGGCTGAGGTGAGACTGAAGGGCAGGGCCCTGAACTGATAGTGATTGGCCCCCAGCCGGAAGCGCAGAAATCTTCTGGAACGTATTTTGATATGATAGTACGTGTCCTTGAGATATATGGAACACATCCAGTCATCCTTGTACACAGAAGGGGCAAAATGGACTGAACAGTGATCATCCGGAACTTCGACTTCTGGACTGACAGATTCAGTCAACTGAGGTCCAAGATGGGAAGCAGGTCCCCTGTTCGTTTTGACACTAAAAAGAAGCAATAGTAAGTTCCAGATCCTAGCTGTCCTGTTGGGACCCTTTGGACAGCCCTTTTTTAAAGGCAGTCGTAGACCTCTATGAGAGCCAACTCCCTTTGGCAGGGTGGAACATCCAGGAGAGAACTTTGCAGTGGTGGTGGGGAATCTAAACAGGACATAACCCCTGGATATGATGCTGAGCACCCACCTGTCTGAGGTAATGGCGGCCCAGGCCAGCTGATGCAAGGATATCCGACCCCACAACTGCTTCCATGATAGGGCAGTCAGGCAGCACTTCAGGGGTGCTGCTGGGACTTTTCCGAAAAAGGCTCTTGGAATCCCTGTTTTTTTCAGACCACCTCTGCCTCTAGGGTGGCATCTGCTATTGAACCCTCTCCCCGGGCCAGAAGAGGAGGGATCCTGTGGACCATCCTGGAAGGAAGACGGACTTGTGGAACCACAGTTTCTTACTGCCCCTCTCAGTCTTAGAAAAGGACTGTTGGGGAGTAGAAAATTTGATCCTGACCGCCAACAATGTCTTACCTTCCTACTCACTGTGGGTCAAAGTATCTTTCTCAGAGGGCCCAAAGAGAGTGGGACCCATTAAAAGGGGCGCTGGTGAAGGCCGGCTTGAAGTTGTCCACAAATCCGCATAGGCAGAGGCAGGCGTGAAGCCTTACAGCAATGCCTGTACCCACAGCCCAAGAGGTGGCCTCTACCAAGTTTGACATCAACCTCATTGAGGCATTGGCTAGGTAGGCGAGAGTCGTGAGCTTTGGAGAAACCATCTTCAAGCTCTCCAGAGGGAATAAATCTGAAAGACACTTTGTAGCCGGGTGAAATGTGCCATGTAGTTAGCTGTCCTCAGTCCAAACGTGGCTGAGGCGTAAATGCGTTTCCCCAATCAGTCCATTGCCTTAGACTCCCTGTTAGGAGGATGTACCGAGAAGCATTGTTCCACGAGCTCCTTCTTGGTGGCCGCAGCAACCACAGCAGCATCCACTGGTACACCTTTCCTCCAGAAGGACATCGCTTTAAGGATGCTGGGGGATTTGTCTGCTCTTTTCGACACCAGTTCCACTGTGTCACTCTCCTTCCAAGCCATGCTAGCCACGAGCTGGACTAACTCATCAGCAGGGGGGTTGACACCTGGGAGGTAGATGGGCCCCGCCCCGCTTTCAGGAACACTGATTCCTCAGAGGATGGGGTTGTGGGAGTCCAACCACCCCACTATGAGGATTTCTAGGATGTCCCCGAAGGACATGTCCTCTGGCGGAAGTCTTGGGATTAGTCCCCTTCATCAAAGTCCATGCCACCTGTCAATGACTCCAGAGGGGAGTCGAGGTGCCTCCTCTTGCACGACCTTTTCCGAGGAGGCTCCTCCGCCAGTGGCTAAGGAGAGGACTCTGAGGAGGACACATCAAGGGAGTAACTCCCCTCTGAAGGTGATCTTGGGGTGACTGACTCTGGGCCAAAGAAGAGAACTCGCCACCCAAACGGAACCAGGTAATATGGGGTTCAGAGCTGACGAGGAAGCAGACCAGCCAGACACGGTCCTATCGCCCAAAAGGTGAAAGGACTGGACAAAGCTCCCTCTCCCCACTGGCAGAGCTCACAGTGGGGGGACCCCCGGCACAGTGCCCACACCCCCAGACGATATCAGTCCCGAGCTGTCCAAGGACGAAGCACCCAAGGGGAGAAAGCGATCTGAAAACCCCAGACCCAAACCTGCCCCCCCACCATGGCCAAGGTAGACATCTAGGGCATAAGATAAGGCAGACCCAGAGGGAAGATGAGCCAACCCCAACAGGCACTCAGGTGGCATGGGAGCAGGGGTGCTCCCTGATGCCAACTGCCACTCCTTTGATGAGCCCTGAACCTGGGGAACCAAGCTCATGAGTTGGTTGGGGAGATAAGAGCACGGGGGTGGGAGAGGGACCTCCTAGGTGCATGGCCAGAGGACGGGAGTAAGTAAACCCAGTTCCATTTGGGCTTTGAGGAAACTCCATCATTTTGTCCATATCCAAGGGAGCAAACTTCTGGTGGACCTAGATGAAACTGAGGAGTGACTGAAGTGGGTGGGCAGTCTACGGGTCCCTGGAAAAGGACCTGCTTGGCTTCTTCGGATCAGAGAACCAGGATCTAGCTGGAGAATCTACCAAAATAACAGTCTTGGTTGGTGTCAAGGGAGCCAACTGGGCCAGAGCATAGGGCATAACCAGTGGATCTGAGCTGGTCTGCCGAAGATCAGCTGGATCTGAAGATGTCGGAGCTGATGGTGACTTGGTCCCATCGGTCAGATCAGAGACCCTGCCAGTCCTGGAGGGTTCACAGCCAGCCACATCAGCCGAAGCTCTCTGAGCCGAAGCCCCCGAAACTGGACTCCGATCTAGAGCACTTGGATCAGAGAGACTGGGCTGCTTAGAAGAGTGATCCTTGGATGGAGCATGCTTCCTCTTCAGATCCGGGGGAGCCTGAAACCAAGGGGACCCCCGGAGGCTATGCCCTTTAATAGCAACTTGTTTCTACAGTCTAGGAGAGCCCTAGGGTTGATTCTGGCAGAAATGTTGCACTCAACCTCTAAATGGGCTCTCCTAGACAGTAGACACACTCCTCATGCGTGTCTGCGAGGGTCAACTTGTGACCATATGAGGAGCAGTGTTTGAAGCCCATGGGCTTCTCTGCCATACCTAAAAAACACACAAGCACACTACACACTCACTTCACAAAGAAAATAAATAAAAGGGAAGAAAAAAAGGGAGTGAAGTAACCGAACACCAGAGACCAACTAGAGGGAGGGAGGAAGCCTGACCGTAAAACTACCAAAACTACTATAACTTAAGGATACAGTAAAACCTAAACTGAGACCGAAAGAGAGAAGAAACCCCCCTTAAAAAATACAATACTTACCCAAAGGCTTGCCCAAGCTCAGGAACCAACCGTTCATGACCACGGCAAACGAGATCTGAGGATTATGGGAAGTAGGAAGTGAGGAGAAGGGAGGAACTTAAACTCAGGAGCTGCCGCTCACTTTGCCTGCTCAGATCAGAGGGTCAGATCCGAAACCAATCCGTGATCAATAATGACACGGACAGCATCAGATCAGAAAGTTATATGGGATACATAAGGGGTCATATAAAATGATGGTCTATTACTTATAAGGTTAATTCAAAAATTGATAGGACAGACAACTGTTTGCCCATCTTTTGACTGTTATAAAAACAGAACAGTAGTACACTTAAGGACTTTCCCTAAGTAAGACAATATTTTGAATGCTGCCAGACAATCTGACTTGAGCATGAAGTCTGATTATAAAGTATATGCATGCACTGGACATTAGTTCCTAATCACTCTCACTTAATGTAGGGATCATTTAAATGTTGTTATAAAAGTGCATGTTAGCATTAACAGTGATATTCCAGTAATATTAATGTATGACAGACCAACTATGCATATAGTCAGAAGCACAAATTATGGGTTACCTTTTATGCAATTTTTTTTTAAACTTTCTTTTCTACTGCTGTCTATCAATCAGCATTCCCCTCCCAGACAGTTGCCTTATTTGTACTGCTTCACCTGGCAAGGATCAAGTACGCAGGGGCATCAGACTGCCATCTTGGGAGGTTTGAGGGCTTTCTTCTCTCCTGTCTGTATCAGCTTGTACCTGGGATGGCTTTGGGGGGGGGGGGCGCAACGGACTGGTGGGTAAGATGTTGCCTCAACTCTGCAATATGCATTCCAAGCAGCCCTATCACTTTCTTTGAGGCACCTACCATGAGCCTCCCCCCACTACCTACTGTGCCCGAGTGAGATCTACTCCCACCTCCAGGAAAGGCAAGTGGGCCACACAGTTTTACTCCTTCAGTGCCAGGGCCAGTGACAGTAATCCAACTTAGTTCACCTGGGCTGCAGTCAAGACGCCATTCCTCTTGTGCCATACAGCCATGCTGGTTACCTTTACGTATTTTATCTTTTTTTTTTTTTTTTTTTTTTTTACAACAAAAGATATTTAACAGTCGAGGACAGAAATGGGGGAATGTCTTTTTTTCTTTCTTTCTGACTGGTAATACTACACTCTGCTGGTGGCACAGCTACAATTACTACCTGAAAGACTCTGCATAAATTTGTTATCTTGACTGGTGGAAGAGGTGTTATGTAAAAACTGAAAAAAAAAAGTTTTAAAACAATGTTTACAGTATAAAACAAAAATAAATAGGTTACTGAAATGTCTTTAAACTATGGCAAATTGTTCTACCAGCTATGTTACAAAAAAGTGTTTTAAGTATTATGTTCAAAGCAATGAATTTTTTAATTTTAATGTTTACTTGTGGTATTTCACTGAATGTGAGTGAGTATAAAGCAACAGGTATATACACAATTGCTAATACTTTATAAACTCAAAGTATGCACTGAAAAACTTGATTGATGGCAGGAGACTGTCGTGTGCTTCTGAACTACAAATGGCAATGTACTAACATTTGTTAGCATAGCTTGAGTCCCTGTCTAGTTGAAGGAAAGACGTGCAAGCTGGTGGACTCTAATAAAATATAAAAATGATATACATTTTTTAACAAAACATTTATTACATGAGAAAAAAACTCTGCTGTGTACAGCTATTCAAACAGACTAAGCAAACAAAATGATTCCATTCTTCTAAGCATGATGCTGGGACAGTTGAACGTATAAGGCTGATTTGTCCAAAGATAAGCATGATGTTACTGTGGCTACCTATATGAGTACTCCAAGCACAGTTAAAGGGATTTAAGATGCTGCATGGCAGTTGTGTTAACTATCATGGGATGCACTAGAAAGCTTCTTATTTAATCTGGGCTAGGCAAGGTTTCGTACAAGTGTTTATATGAGGTTAAACTTGCTACCATGATTTGATTCCAGATTTTGTTTTTGGGACGCCTCCAGAAATGTATAACAGGGCCAGTGTGTTGTTTGAAGCTATATTTTGTAAGGATTTAGTTGTCTATTATGTAGGGCTGGTGAGGATGGCTGTGGCTTACTCCTTTAAATACTCGTCTTTGAGCAACAGACCAGGCATATCCATGTGCATAAATTTTACGTTTTTAACTTGATAGAAGTTTTTGATTTTTAGCTTTTGTTGTAATATGAAGGAGTGCAAATGGATGTGCCATAGGACAAGGTGTTATAATTTTAAAAATCTGGCTTGACTCTTGATAGGAGAAGCTTGCACTATCAGGTAATTAAGACAGTTTCAACTCAAACTGATAACCTCTGCAATCAGAGATGTTTGCAAAAAGTTGGCATGAAGGGCAGAATGACTAGTACCACTGTTAAAAGGTAAACTGAGCAGAACAAGTACATGCCTTCAGGGTTAAATAACTGGAATGAGCAATGGGAAAGATGATAAAACATTATGTTAGGGCAAGAAAAGTATATCTAATCCAACCCCACCTCTAATTCCACTTCTATTACCACACCCACTTTTTCTCCATACCCCAATCTGACTCCTCTAACCTCTCTGACCCCTTCTTGCTCAAACCTGTATCTGTTAGTTATATTAAAACTCTCCTTAGTAAACTCAAACTTTGTTCCCCCCGCCCCTGATAACCTAACCTATCTTCCCAATTCCTGAGAATTGCTGCTAACTGTGGCCCTTCCTGTCTCCCTTCTAATAAAACCGCTCAATCCAAGAATCTATTTTTCCCTCTATTTGGAAGGAATACTATACTATCCCAATACACAAGGGTGGAAACTCCACAAAACCATCTAACTTTCGTCCCATTGCTATTCTTTCTCCCCTCTCCAAAATTCTAGAAAAGTGTATTCATTCTCAACTGCTTTCCTACCTTACTCAAAACAATCTTTTAACCAATACCCAAGCATGGTTTTAGGCCCAAACACAGTACTAACACAGCACTTTTATCCTTCTCTCATACAGTAGCTGAGGCCAGAGACAATAATAAACTTGTGTCTTGCCTTTTCTTGGATCTGTCAAAGGCTTTTGACACCGTTTCTCACAATCTTCTACTTCAAAAACTTTCTCAGCTGAACATTTCTATCCCCAACTCTAAATTGGTTCTCTAGTTACCTGTCCAGTCACTTACAAGCAGTTAAATGGCAAAATTCCTTCTCACCCTTTCTGCCAGTTCAGACCGGTGTTCCTCAAGGTTCAATTGTTGGCCCCCTCCTTTTCAACCTCTTCACCAATGGCCTACACACTGCCAGCAGCCTCTCCCCTATCATACAGTATGCAGATGATTCAACTCAGATTTCCATTTCTGACTATCAGTAACCTCCACCATATCAACCCAGTCTTCATTTCACTCTGTTGAGAAGTGGCTCTAACAATCAACTTATCCCGAACCCCTCTAAAACCAAGCTCTTACTATTCCTACCTAAAGCTCTAGCCCATCACAAATCCACCTTTCTCGCATCCTCACTAAATGGCGCCACCATATCACCAGATTTACACACTAAATTCCTAGGTGTCATCATTGACTACCAGCTCAAACTAGACCTCCACATACTTCATTCTATAAAGAAAACACACCAAAAACTGGGCATGTTATATAGAAACAGCAAATTCCTGACCTCCAACTCTAAACTACTGCTAACCCAATCATATCTCCTCCCCGCCTTCCTCTATGGCTCCCCTCTATTTTCGAATTTACAATATAACTTGCTGGAAAAACTTGACCAAACTTATAACAAAATTGTTAGATTTGTCACCAGCAGCCCCTATAAATCCCATCACTGTTCTGCTCTCAAAAAACTACATTGGCTCGAATTCCCACACCTTTGGACCAAATGTCAGTTGATCCAAGCTTTCCGAATTCTTAGTTCTAACTCTGACTGTCCATCTCTGTCCAACCTGATCTCCTGGTACACCCCTCCCCGATCCCTGCTCAGCTCTAATAAACTCTTTCTACAAGTCTATGAACCCAATATTAACATAGGTAAAATACTTTATAAATACTCCATCTCCCTTATTTGGAATAATCTTCCACTCCATATTAGAAGTCATACCTCACTTCCTAACTTCAAACATGACCTTATTTTGTACCTCCATAACAACCCTATATGTACCTGTAACCATCCTACTTAACTCCTCCCTTTCCATATTCCCATTTCTTCACTAGACTTATCATTAAGACCTTTTTCCTCTTTCTTATCTTACTTTATCCAATCTGCTCTTCTTTCTATACCTCCCTCTTTATATAATTTACTTTATCCTACTGCTCTTCTTTCTATACCTCCCTCTTTATATAATTTACTTTATCCTACTGCTCTTCTTTCTATACCTCCCTCTTTATATAATTTACTTTATCCTACTGCTCTTCTTTCTATACCTCCCTCTTTATACAATTTACTTTATCCTACTGCTCTTTTTTTCCTCCTCCTCTAGATCACTTCACTCCTCTACTCCTATCTTCTTTTGCACTTTCCTTCTTCTGACCTTGTATATAGCTATGTACTACTCTTTGGATTATATTTATTTTTCTTATCCATTGTATCCATAAGTTTGTTTTGCTCTTTATATTGTTAACTTGTCTCTATTTGTATGTATTTGTATGTTTTGTTTGGGGCTTTTCCTCTCGGGTCTCCACTGAAAATGGGTAATTTCATACCCAGTTGGACTAACCCGGTTAACAAATGTGAAATAAATAAAAAAAATCTAATATAGACATTGTTCTGCAAAAAATATAAAAAATGAACCAGTAAGAGTGAGGTAAAAATACTAGTTGGGAAGAATTATGCAGCTGTTCAACAAAAAGCAGTTCAAGCATCAGCTTTGATACAGGAGATGGATTCCAGGAATTTAGAAGAAAAAAAGGAATCAAATGTACTCTGAGGTGATTAAAATCGAAGGAGTAAATCAACTTAGATGACAAAAGCCGGGAAAAAAACAGAAGCCTTAGCTAGCTATTCAGATGAATTGATAAAACTGCAAAAAAAAAATCAGGAGGTTGAAATGAAAAGGCTTTCAGAGTACGACACTTCAAGAAGAGTAGTTTCAGAGTAGAGGTACTGGCAGAAGACAAAGCATGCACAGAACACCTGCAATTTTCTGCTGTAACAGAGAAACTGAAAGGAACAGAATGTATTAATTTTATGAAGGCACAAATAAGTGACTGGACTGGTATTCCACAGCACGATTTTATTAACTGAATGGGAACATTGAGTGTATGCTTCAAACCTGGCCATGAGAAAACAGCCAAGACCTGTATTAATAAAGATGCAGTCATACCAGCAGAAAGAATTGATCCTGACAAAAATGTGGCAGAACAACGAAGTATTAAAAATTGGAAACGGGACTGACTGAAAAATAATTATTTACTGTACACCAGGCAGAAGAGAAGCAAATGTATCCCAGCAATAAAGGAATGTAAAGAGGCAGGTGTGAGATTCAAGCTGCTATACCCACCTGTCTTCAGAATACTTTTGCTCTGGAGGATCAGTCATTGTCTGATGCAGAACATGTCAGAGAGGGAAAAGAAGAAGTTATGTACTTACCATAATGTTCCATCTATGCTGTCCATTTTCATTCTTCCTTGACCATTAGGTTCGGATCCGAACATTGGATTAGACTCTTCTGTTCCTATAGCTCGTGGCCAATTTAAACTCTTGAGCTCCTCCCTACCCATAATGCACCAACCCCTAACATACCTCAGATCTGGTTTGCTAGATGAAAATATTACAATAATGTTCCTAACAAAGGAAACCAGTATCTGGAGCTCCATGCAAGACACTGTGGTGTCTTTATAGCATCTCATTCTTCCAGAAGTCCAAGACGACAAAGGTTGGGGGTTGATGGGTGGGGGAGTTGAGGAAGAATGAAAATGGACAGCACAGATGGAATGTTATGGTAATTAAATAACCTTTACCTGATTTTGTCAATTTTCATTCATTCCTCAACCATTGGGTCAGTGTCCCCAGCTACCTGATACCCCCACCCGGGAGGGGGGGGGGGGACTCTAAGGAAGGATGTTCCTGAGCATGGTTGAACCAAAGACTGCTCTTCCCCTCGAGACCATATCCAATCTGTAATGGCTAATAAAAGTATGTGGATTAGATCTGAAAGGTTTTGATAATGAAATGCCCAATTTATTACAGACAAAGGGTATGCAGTCAGTAATCCAGCTTGCCGATGTTACCTTTGTAATAGATTTGCCTAATTTGTTATCAGCAAAGAATACAAATAACCAGAGGAGCTTTTCGCCCTGGGTCTCTGCTGAAAATGAGCCAAAAGCTCAGACAGACTAACCCGGTTAACAAATGTAAAATAAATAAAAATAAATAACAAATAAATAAAAAATTACTGATCAGATTTTCTAATCTCTTTTGTTCAAAGTAGAAACACAACTGTCTATGAACATCCAGCAAATGTAAAAAGTTATGTTCTTACCATAAAGTTCCATCTGTGTTGTTATCTTCATTCTTTGTTAACCTGTGGGTCTCTGTTCCAACCCTCAAAATCAACTTGGTCGCTTCAGTAGTTTGAGATTTGAAGCTTGAGCTCCTCCTCCCTACTCATAATGCTTGCTGATCCCTGGGCTTTGTTTTTAGTTCCTGTTACTGATCCATTGCCTTATTAGGAAGGAGGGAAGTTTCTTTGCTTACCAGTGGGAAGCACTGAGCAGCCTTTTTGTCCGAATTGGTGAAGTTTCAGCCAGAAACTAGTAGTCTATTGGTCGTTTTGGGCAAATTCCTAGCTCCTTTCAGCCCCCTGCTATAAAACACGCTAAACACGTGTTTTCCAGCTTGTACCAACTCTGCACAGATCCTCGTGGTGGCCTGCAGAGTGATCCAAGCAGCAGAGAGCTAAGAGAGTGACTTTCTACCAGATATAAGTATTTTTTGTGGCTTTCCCACTGTTATTAAGCTAGCGACTGCATTTCGCCTGTTTTACTGCTACTTTAAGTAATTTCTGCATTTTACACTGTTTATTGCACTTTAAGTTACTAATTGTTGCAAATTGTTTCTGTAGGCTACACACTAAAGTGCGCTAGCCGATTTACAGCAATTATAGCATTTACTGTCTGTTTTTTTCCTTATCACTGTAATAAAACAAAAAAATCTCTTGTTTTCCCACTTTACTGAACTAGAGTAGTCCAGTTTCAGAGTTGCTGATTCCTGGGCTTTGTTTTTAGTTCCTGTTACTGATCCATTGCCTTATTAGGAAGGAGGGAAGTTTCTTTGCTTACCAGTGGGAGTGGGAAGCACTGAGCGGCCTTTTTGTCCGATTTGGTGAAGTTTCAGCCAGAAACTAGTAGTCCATTGGTCGCTTTGGGCCAATTCCTAGCTCCCTTCAGCCCCTGCTATAAAACACGCTAAACTGTACTGCTGATCTAACCAGCATATCCTATAACTGAAAAGTTCATCTCTACTTGATTCCCAAGTAGACTATTCTCTATCTGTAAAGCCTAGCACTTACTCCTACAGTACTTGCACCTTGATAAAGCACTCTTATTATAGATAGTACCCCACCAGCCCAAAACCCACTTCCCCGAGTCCTTTGAAAGTTCTTTATCTACTACTTCTAGTATGTCGAGGGATCAGTTGCTAGTGTCCTCTCCAGCTCAACTGGTGAACCTGGGAATATTGAGGCAATGTTACAATTGCCTCATGTACACAGACAATCCTCTCCTTCTCCCACAAAACACAAATACATGCGGGAGATGCAACTATACGGCCAAACTGGAGGCTGAGCTCTCTCAACATAGGACTGGCAAGACCAGACAGGAGGAGAAGGCAACCACACACAATACATACCCAGTCACACATGGTACCATCACAACTTCAAATCATACACATACTCACACAAAGACATACTCGGAGGCTCTGGTCAAAAATTTACCAAAACAGCAGAGGCCACCAAAGCAGACACCCAAACAACTACCACCTCACGACCCAACACATGCAACACATAGACCACACAGTCAGAGTGTCAAACAGTCACAGCCCTTAAGGCCAAACAAAATGCCAGACACACTTGTCATTGGTGATTCCATAGTCAGACACACTGACGCCCGCCACCAGACTGAGTAAGGAGAAGGTCACAGTAAGCTGCCTGTCGGGCGCTAGAATCCGCCACATAACGCAAGCACTCAGGTCTCTCAACAGCAGGTACAAGTACGACTCAGTCATTGTCCACGCTGGTGTCAACGACCTGAGACGCACCTCCTTGGACTACATGAAAAGGGACGCCGAGGAGCTCTCTGATTATGTAGCCCAGGCAGGTATGACCCTGACCTTGAGCAGTATCCTACCTTCACCTAGAATGATGCCACAATACAGTGATAAGATGATCAGCTTTAATAATTGGCTTAAATTCTGGTGTCATTCAAAGGGGATCCAATGTCTGTCTGCCTGGGATGACATGCTGGACAAGCCACGCTGCTTCATGAGGACGGCTTGCACCCGTCACCCCTGGGATTCCGGATATTGGCAAAGGCTCTTGCCACCCCCATAGTGCCTTTTTTAGGCAAGGCTCAAATTCTAAACCTACCACCCTAGAACACCAAAAAGGAAAAACTAAGGGTAATGCTGCTCAATGCCAGAAGTCTCAATCTCAAGATGCACGCACTGAGGCCCTTCTCAATATGGAGAACATCGATGTCTGTGCTGTGACAGAAACCTGGTTCAAGGCTCCTGAGAGCACCCCAGCACTAACAGGTTTCACCTCATATCATGCCCGCCCCAAAATCCGGACAACACCAAGAAAGGAGGGGGTGTCCATATTCATAAAGGACACCCACACCTCAAGGTTGGTGGCAACGCACGATGCATCGGAGACCATCCAGGTGCAATTAACCATAGGCAAGACTGCTCTGCAATTTGTAGCATGTTACAGGCCACCCTCTCAAACTCAGGAACCTCACATGGCCTTCCTGAAAACATTGGAGGATAAATGTATCTCCAAACACCATCATACTAGGTGACTTCAACTACCCTAATATAGACTGGGAACACTACTCAAGCCCGAACACTCTAACCCAAAGATTCCTGGAGTTCATAAACTCAAATGCCATGGAACAACTAGTCACCATCCCCACAAGAGGTGAAAACATACTTGATCTCATCATCACGAACATGGGATCAAAATGTTCAACTCCGGAAGTATACCCCTCACTGGTGAGATCAGATCATAAACTAATCTCGCTGGAGGTCCTCATCCCGCCCCCACCTGAAACAAAAAAGACCACAGTGAAAAACTTCTCAAAAGCCGATGTCACACTTCTAAAAACTAGTGTGGTCTCCTTTAAGGCCCCTGAGCCAGTGGTAAACATTACTCAAACCGCTGAATCACTTACAAATGCCTTCTACCAGCACCTACAGGACTGCATGGATCAGGCAATCCCAAACAAAACTAAGACTCTCTGTACCAAAGGCAAGCGTCCAGTCTGGTGGACCCCAGCCATAAACAAGCTCTACAACAAAAGGAGGAAGCTACTACAAGATAGAGCAAAATCCTTGAAAGGTAAGACACCTTTGATCATTATAAGTAAAAACTAAGAGCTCTCATAAAATCATCCAAGGCAAATTTTGAGAGAAAAATCGCCAAGGACTCTAAAGACAATCATAAGGCCTTCTTTAGCTATGTTAGAAACCTAGGAGGAAACTCCCAGATATGCTCAGAATTAGTTCAAAATGATGTGAAAATTACTGAACCTACACACATTGCTAACATACTGGCTGACAGGTTCAGTGCAAACTCCCCCACCAAAAGGAGAGATGTCTACTCCAGGGGACTGGAGCGCCCCAAACATCGCCAACGCCCAGGTGAGAACTGCCCTCAGTAAGGCAAATAACACAGCATCCATGGGACCGGATGGTGTCCCCGGCTGTGTGCTTCATGAACTCAACGAGGAATTAAACCCACAGTTAGGACAGCTGTTTAATCTTAGCCTCACCTCAGGATACGTACCCAAGGAGTGGCGACGGCGACTGTGGTCCCACTTCATAAGGGCGGTGCCTCCACAGACCCTGGAAATTACCGCCCCATTAGCTTGACAAGCCTTATCTGCAAAGCCATGGAGAGGATCATAATGGAACTCATAAATAAAGACATAGGGAACTTGCAGACTTTGGATCCAACCCAGTTTGGCTTTGTCAAAGGCAGATCCTGCCTCTTAAACTTGGTTGACTTTTTCGAGACAGTCACCAAGGCCATTGATGAGGAAAGGCAGTCCATACAGCCTACCTCGACCTGGCAAAGGCCTTCACACAATACCCCACTCAGGTATCATCGAAAAACTCATCAGCTTGAATGTAAACCCATACATCACAAGATGGGTTGCAAACTGGCTAGCGACAGAACCCACAGGGTCAGAGTTGCTGGAGCCATGTCAGACTCAAAGCCTGTCACAAGTGGTGTCCCACAGGGCTCAGTCCTGGGTCCACTCTTGTTCGGCATCTACTTTTCTGAAGTACAAGCAAACACAGGAGGGTTATGGCTGACAAAGTTTGCAGATGACTGCAAACTGGGCCATAGTCGAAAACACATCTGACACAGATATCCTCCAGAAGGGCCTCACAGAAACGGATAACTGGTGCCAGAGCCATGGCCTGAAGTTAAACGCCAAAAATTGCATAGTCATACCCTTCGGGAAAAACAAGGTTACCCCTAGCTACCATATAGGTGACAATCCACTGAGCACAGAAAAAGTCATCAGGGATCTGGGGACCCAAGTTGACAGTAGTCTTGCCCTTGACACTCATGTTGCTAAAGTAGTTAGGAAAACCTTCTATATCGCCCACCTGATCATGAAGGGATTCACATCTAGATCAAGGGAGGTCATCGTCCCCCTGTACTCATCACTCATTAGACCTATGATTGAGTACAATGCCCGCTCGAATGTATCTGACCAGACACCTGATGCAGCTTGAAAGGCCCCAAAAGTTCTTCACCAAAAGGATAAAGGGTCTCAAAAATATGTCTTATGCTGCCCGACTGAAAGAACTCCAGCTTTATTCAGTCTCATACCGCTTGCTCAGAGGTGACCTGTGCCTGACATATAAGGCCATGTCAAACCCAGATTTGATGAATATGCTTCACCTCAAAAATCTAGATCCCTCAGAACCACAAGGGCGGAGACTTAAACCTTGACACGGTTATAAATAGAACGTGCTGGAGGGACAGATTCATCACCCAGAGACTCCTATGCTGTGGAACAAAATCCCGGTACATGTGAGGCAGAGCACCTCGCTGGCCTTGTTCAAGAGGAATCTTGACCAATGGATGGGAGATCGCAGATATACCCCAGGGATTACTTCAGTGTCACTGCTTGACAGAGGCACAGAAAAATGATAGGCATAGTTTTTATTCAAACTAAAGGGGTGGCGAAAGCCACATAACTATGGGCTAGGCTTATAAATGCCCTTGGGCAGATAGCCTAGTATGAACCTATGAACCTATGAACTTGGTCGCTTCAGTAGTTTGAGATTTGAAGCTTGAGCTCCTCCTCCCTACTCATAATGCTTCCTTCCCCCAAAATACCTCAGATCAAGTTTGCTATCACTATATATCCCATTTGCTACAAATAAACTACCAAACAGTAGAATAGGAAAGAACAGGAGTTCAAACAGCAGCAGAGGTTCCATGAACATATCCATCAGGTCACTCAAATATAGGACTGGGGGAAGGGGTGGGCAAGGTTAATGAAGACAGACAACACAGATGGAATGTTATGGTAAGAACATAACTTCTTTATCTGATGTTGCCATCTTCGTTTGTTCATTAACCTGTGGGACACAGTCCCCAGCTACAGGCACCGCAGATGGCCCTCATGGAAGGACATTCCAGAGCACAGCAGAGCCAAAAGATGATCTACTCCTGTAAATAATATTCAATTTATAAAGAGTAATGAATGTTTGAGGATTAGACCATGTAACCCACTGCACAAATGTCATTAATAAAGACTCTTGTCCAAAAGGCATGAGAAGTTGCCACAGACCGTGTAGAGCAAGCCTTAATCTGACCAGGTACAGGGATGTTCTTAGAAGAATAAACAAAAGAAAAAAGTCAACCATCTCACCAAAGAGGTCTTAGTAATTACTTTATCCGTTTTATGGTCTGAATTGTTCCGATTTCCTGAAATTCTTAGTTCTGTCCAAGTAAAAACATAATTCTTTACTCTGGAAGTTTGGGAAGAAAACAGGAAGGCTAATGGAGTGATTGACATTGGCTTCTGCAGCAACTTTAGGCAAGGACGACATGCTGGTGCTGGTGCGTAATTTTTGTGAAAAATTAGATACGGAGACTTCGAGAAAAGGGCCTGTAACTCAGATTCTTCCTGCTGAAGTAACGGCCACCAGAAAAAGCGTTTTTCATGAGAGAAACCTTAAATCTACTGTGGCTGCTGGTTCAAAAGTGGGGAGGGGGCGTTTGAACCACAGCCTGCAACTTAACAGTCAAATCCCAATAGGATCCTTAATGGGAGGACAGAGTAGAAAGGTAACCCTAAGGAAAGCTTTACAAAGTTTTGATGAAGGTAATGAACAGTCTTCCCCTAAATGAAAGTTGGAAAATGCAGCTAACTGAACTTTGACAGTGGAAAAACTAGCCCCACCTGTTAAAAAGGGAAGCAAAAAAATAATCATCTTGGGGAATGGGGCCATAAAGGAGTCTGTTTCTGTTGTGCCTGTATGGAAAACCTTTTCCATTTACTCTTATAAATCTTCCTGGTGGAGTGTTTGTGGGCAGAAATCAAAATCTTCTGGAGAGGGGATGAAAGCCTGGGATGTTTGACTACCACTGGAACTGGGGAAACCATGTGGTTAGTTTCAGGCCTTGAAGGTCTGGGTAGGGGTGCCTCAAGGGATGAGATAAAAGATCTGGAGCTGGATCTAGTGTCACTAGAGGGCAAATCAGATGAGACCAAAAATAGGTGAACCAGACTTGTCAAGGCCAGGAGGCGGCAATGAGGATAACTTTCCTCATCAATCTTGATTCCATCTGCAAAAACTTGAGAATTTGGGCAACAGGGGAAATGCATAGAGTAGACCAGGCAGGCCAAACATGGACTACAGCATCCCTTAGGGACTGTCCCTGAGGATGGATTAAGGCAAAGTACCTGCTGCACTTGCTGTTGACAGGGGATGCAAAGAGGTTGCAGCAGGGTTGACCCCATTTCTTGAATATCATGTTTGCTGTGGACTGGAATAGAGACCACTTGTGAGGCATTAGTAAGACTCTGCTGAGCCTGTCCACTAGAAAGTTGGACTCTCTCAGAATATGTGCTGCTACTAGAAAGCAGTTGGTAGAAGTCATCCATTGCCACACACTCACAGCTTCTTGACACAGGGGGTAAGACCTGGTTCCTCCCTGTTTGATGTACCAGACCACTGACATTGTTAGTCTGTACTGCAATAGTCCCTAGAGGAAGAAAGCTGCGTAGCTCTTGCAATGCCTAAGAACTACTCTCATCTCTAGTACACTGATATGCAAGCTGGTCTCCTGGGATGTCCACTTGCCTTGAACCGTCCGAACCAGTGACCCCCCCCCCCATCTGAAAGGCATCCATGGTCAACGTGGCTTATGGAGAAGGAAGGATGGCCATCCTTGAGTAACATCTGCAGACTGAAGCCACCATAGCAGAGATTCTTTGCATACTCGGGGAAAGTCTGCTTGGAAGGCTTAGAGGATTTCTACATAAAGATCACTGTACTGCTAATGTCCACTGTAAGATTCTCATGTGAAGACGCACTGTGGGCAAGAGAGACATCATGGATGCTACAGAGCCAAGAGCTCTGAGAACCAAACTCACTGGGGGGAGGGGGGTGCTTGGTATGGCTAGAATTTGTTTGATGTGAAGGCGCAGGCTTTACACTCAAATACACTGATAGATAAGTACGAGAATCTGTGGTGTCCAGTCGTACTCCTATGAACTGCATCAGTTGAACAACTTCCATAAGGGAAGTCTCCAAATTGAGGGTTATGCCAACGTGTGGAGTCAGCTGTAAAAGGCAATTCCTGGCCCGAATAAAACTATGCCTAGTTGGATAGGTCAAAAGCCAGTCATCCAGACAGGGAAATATCTGGAATTCCTGCAGCCCGAGATGAACTGCAACCACCGCCAAGCATTTGGTGAACACCTTGTGTCCAGAGAAAGGCAGCCAGGCAACCATTCAGGAGCACTGAAAGGGTCAGAGAACTTTAGACCCTTGGTACTGAAGACTCCCTCACCCACTTGGGTGGCATCTACCATTCTGGTTATTTCTCCCTCTACCCCTGGGGGAAAATTCTCCCAGAGAATCCTGAAAAGGACCCTGAGATTTCTTGAACCACATCTTTTTACTCCCATGCTGGTTCCTGGAGAAAGACCTTTCTGGAGTAAAAAAAGAACAGATCCCGATGGCAGACAGGATCTTCCCATCTTTCTCGTTGTGGCAGTGTGTCATGAACAGTGGCCCCAAACAAGGTTGATCTGTCAAAAGGCGCACTGACGAAGGACGCTTGAAAGGTTCTTCAAAGTCACACAGCTGTATCATGCTGCATGATACCTTATGGTACCTTATGGCAATGCCGGAACCAGCAGCCACTGTGGTTACCCTCTGCTGCATGGGATATCAACTTTATGAATGTATTTGATAGGGACTGGAGGGTGGCCATTCTGGAGGAGAAAAACTTTCTGATCCTCTGCAGACATGGACCCTGGGGAAGAGCTACATTCCTTGACCAAGTCCCTCTGCAGCCTCAAAGTCGGACAAGTAGTTTTCCACCTTGAGAGCGCTGGTGGCCAAAGTGTAAACTCTCTTACCAAATCTGTTCAAAGCCCGAGACTCCCTGTTAAGAGCTCTCTTGGGTTAGTTACTTTCTGGTGGCTACAGCAACAACCATGGCATCTACTGGAATACCCTTAGTCCAAAAAGCTTTGTCCTGGGGAGCACTCAAGATTTTGTCCGCCCATTTTGGTATGGGGTCTGTGTCAGAGTTCCTTCCATGCCCTAGAAGACACCAGCTTGATTAACGGGTCTGCTGGGGGAAGACACCTAGGATGTAGCTGGGCCAGACCCGAAAGCCTCCAACAGAACAGATTCCTCCAGGGAGGGTTTTGGGAAGACCAACCACCTCTTTGGCGGAGGATTTCCAAGATGTCTCCAAAGCAGACATCAGTGGGTGGAGATCTTTGGGACCTCTCCCCTTCCTCAAATCAGTATAAGTATTGAGATATTACTCCGGGGAATCAATGTGCCTCCTCTGGCACAGTTTCTTCTGAGGAGCCTCCTCGGTGGGATACTCCGGGTAGGTGTCTTGTGAAGCATCTCAGTTAAGTATTGCAAAATCTGAGAAATTGGGCTCTGCTGTGCTCGCTCATCCCTTGAGATTGGTTCCAGACACAGAATATTTTCCATTTTCAGCATAAGATTTTCTAGTACTAGGCCTCCCTGCCTCTAAGATAACATCCATCACCGGTTTGCTGAGGGATACGGCTGAGTTTAAGTAATAAGCCAGACTGCAAGGTTCAATGTTGGAAGCTGAGTGTGCAGAATCTGGTTCTCCTGCTGAGACAGCAGGGAAGGGGTCTGAGGCAGGTGCCATGGAGATAACTGCGACACTGCGCAGGAGGGGGTACCAGTGTTGGAGCGGCCAGTCTGGAGCAATCAAAATCATCCTTGGTTTGTCCTGTTTGACTTGTAAGTAGAACTTTGGAGAACAGAGGCAGCGGGAGGGAAGACGTAGACTGATTTTTCCAGCTGAAGGACAGAGCATCCACTTTCCAGGCTTGTTTGTGGGGAGTCCTTGTGCAAAACTTGTCCAACTGGTAGTTTTGGGGGGAGGCAAATAAGTTTGTCTGGGCTCCCCCATTCGCTTGTCAACATGTTGAAAATCCTTGGTTCAGTTTCCACTCATGTAGGTCCATGAGGTTTCTGCTTAGTCCGTCTGCCAGTGTATTTAATTTTCCTGGCAGGAATTGAGCTTGTAGGTGCACTTGGTAGCTCAAGGCTGTGTTCCACAATGCCATGGCTAGTCTGCAGAGGGGGCAAGAATGTGAACCCCCCTGCTTGCTTATATACCACATAACCGTGGTGTTGTCTGTCTTTACCATTAGTTGTCCTGGAAGAATGTAGTCCTTGAAGGCTGTCAGAGCATTCTGTACAGCTAACATTTCTTTTTGATTGATATGTAGGTGCATTTGACTTGGGTTCCATTTGCCCTGAATGCACTTCCCTGCCAGGTGAGCCCCCATGCATAGTCCGATACATCTGTTGTTAAGGTTTGGGCGGCAGGGGTACGGTGAATTGTAGCCCCTCGTTTTGGTGGCAGGCCTCTGCCCACCAGAGGAACTCTAGGCATAGGCAAGGTATGATAGGAATCATTGTTTCTAGGCTGTGAGAATGTTGACTCCATAGGCTTTTTAGATACCACTGTAGTTTCCTTATATGCAGTCTTGCATATGGAATTAGAAGAATACAGGAGGCCATGAAGCCAAAGGCTTGCAGTATTTGTCTTGCAGATAGCAGAGTTTTTGTGGCCACTTGTTTGAAATAGGTTATCAAATGAATTTGCTTTTCTGACGTGAGGTAAGCCATCTGGGAAGCTGTATTCAAGCTTGCTCTCAGGAATGTAAATTGTTGACAGGGTACCAGTTGTGATTTCTTTTCATTTATGGTGTACCCCAGACAAGTTAGAACCCTTTTTACACACGCCAGATTATTCAAACGTATGCCCTGGCTTTCTGCCTGAATTAGACAATCGTCCAGGTATGGGTATATCTGAATACTTCTTTGCCTGCAAAAAGCAACAACTGGAGCCAGGCACTTTGTGAATACCCTGGGCACAGTAGACAAGCCAAAGGGCAGTGCAGAGAACTGATAATGTGTGTAGCCCGCTTTGAAGCATAGGTATCTTTTGCAAGATTCCCTGATTGGGATGTGCAGGTATGCTTCTTTTAAATATAGTGTTGCCAACCAGGCGTCTTTGCCTAGCATAGGAAGTAATTGAAGAGGAGTCGGCATCTTTAATTTTGGAATCTCCAGAAAGGTGTTTAGAACAGACAGGTCCAGGATTGGACACCATGATTTGTCTTTTCTGTGTACCAGGAAAAGTTTGGAATAGAAACCTTGTCCCTTTTCCTCTTCTGGTACCAGTTGAATAGCCCCCATGCTTAAGAGAGAAAGTACTTGTTTTTGAGCCTCTGCCCACTGATTTGGGGGCAGGTCCGGCCACCCATTTGGTGTTGGCAACGTGTGAAAATTAAATCTGTATCACTGGGACACTATTTAAAATCCATTTGTCCTGGGTTATGAGTTCCCAGTTCTTTGCATGAACAGCAATCTTTCCCCCCAAAGGGGCGGTCAGAAGAGAAGTGCTTGGAAATTTTAAAAGGAAGTCATTGAAATTGTTTGCCATAGAGGGGTGTCTTGTTATTCCCAGATTTGGAAGTGGAGGCCCCCCACTGCTTAGTTCTGAGAGTCCCCTGGGACTGAAACCTGGGGTTTTTGCTGTGACTGGGTTTGGCTAGAGAAGACCTGGAAGGGACTGGAAAGGACCAATTCTTAGTAGGCCAGTGCCTACTAAAACTAGGAGGTCGCACTTGTAAAATAAATCTTTAACAGTTTGCATAGATTTAGCTTTATCTTCTATCTTTTTAAGAACTTCTTCAGCCTTGTTGCCAAACAGGCGGTCCCGAGTTAAAGGAGCATCCAACAATTTAGCTTTAACATGATCAGGCAAAGATTGCTCCTTAAACCAAGCATGCCTTCTAAGCACAGACCCAGTAACAGCAGCCCTGTAAGAGGCCTCTAAAGAATCAAAACCACATTGCAAAGCATGTTTTCCAACTTGTTCAGCAGAATGCATTAAGTCCTGTAAATCTTTATTTTCCACACAGGTCAGGAATCAACATAATTTTCTGTTTAAGCAGTCCAGTGACATGTTGCTGATATTTTAACATGAAATTGGCAGTTTAAAGCTCTGATTGCCAAGGTTGCTGAAGTATAAACCTTTTTACCCAATCTATCCAGCGCCCTGGAGTCTCTTATCAGAAGTGGTAGGATTTTTAGCAGTAGAAGCCTTAATGCCCTTGGGCCCCTGAGAAAAAGTCTCTGGATCTGCAGTAGGATTTTTGAAAAGTAACTTGTGGGACTCGGGACCCCTGTAGTATCTGTCAGGCTTACTAGGAGCAGGAGGCAGGGAATCCGGGGTCAAACTGGATTCCGAGAAAACACCATCAACAATGTCTAGTACAGGAGGGAATAGCCAAAGGCCTATGCTGAGGTAGAAGGAAATCCCCAAGCCTCTTTTTTGAATCAGAAAATTCCTGGCTTTCCCAGGGAAAATGCTCCCTTAAAGTATATAAAGTTTCCCCAAAAGAAAAATCCTCAGGAGGGGAAGCAGAGGGAATAGAATCCTCTGCATCAGAATCCTCATAAGTAGGTAAAGACAAATCCAGGTCATCAGAAGAGTCAGAAAAAACAGAATCCTGATCAGAAGATTCATAATCAAGCTCAGCCCTAGGCCTCGGGGGGGGGGGGGGGCTGACTACCCCTGATTAGAGTTATTAGATCTTCAGGCATTTTTATCATTAGTTTTTTAGGCATAGGGGCCTGAACATGTGGCCTGGGCATCAATTTTTTAGACATGAATAAAGATTTAGGCATTAGTAATGAAGGAGGCATCTATTTAAACTGCACGTCCGTAGGCCTGAATACACCCTCAGAAGCCAGTGCCTGTACAGCGGCTCCGGACCCATCCGAGGTAGATACATCTGCAGGTTCCATAGTTGAAGTATCTCGTGGCATACCGGACTCCGAATGGGTCTCAGTAGAGGCCTGCAAATCAAAAGTAGCGGGTATCAGGGGCAGCAAAAGCGCCTCACTAAGTACTGGAAAACTGGCGACTGCCTTAGGAGAAGCATCGTCAGCAGTTTTGGACCTTGGCGGCCTGTCTCTGTCTTTATCTTTGCGTTTTTTTCAGAATCCCAGTAGTCAAGATAGCTAACCGACATTTCTGGATAATTAAACAGAGAACCGAAATATTTAGAAGCAAAAATATACAGACGACTGACAGTGCGCTGATTAAATAAAGCACAAAACCGACAGCAAGGTATGTCGTAGTGAGGGCCTAGGCAAGGAATACAGTACGAACGAAAATCTTTAGGAGGTATTTGCTTTCCACAAGTAATGCAATTATTAACTTTTACTGACATCGGTAAGGAGCAAGAAAAAGTTTCCCCCAATGGGGTACTTAGCTTTAAGTTGAAGACTTCGGTTCTGAAACTCGAAAACGACAATTTCAGGACCGGCACTTGCGAACTGCTTCTGCTTCGGGCACCACACAGCAAGAAAGTGATGTAATGGCATCGGCTGCATGTTTTATACCCCTGATGACCTGACGTCATGGAAGAAGGGACAGCAACCGATGCAGGACCCAAGACTGTTAATCAGGCCGACTGAGGACAACCTGAAAGCAGATTACCCAAATGTAATGACTGCAACAGTGAAACATGAAGAACATCCTCTCATTTGCTGGAATAAACCTTTTTAGAAGATGGCTTCTGGGATGCCAAAATGATGTCCTTCACTGGAGAAGGCAGCTTAATCTGGCTGACAATCATTGGAACTGGAGGTACCAAGTGGTCAGCCTCAGGGATTGAAGGTTGGGAAGGGGAAGCCCCCAGGGATGACAAATGAGATCCTGGGCTAGATCTAATATCCAGAGTGGATATTTCAGATGAGATCAGAGGAGGGAGAACCACATCTGACAACACCAGAAGGGGGCAATGAAGATGAGTTGAGTCCTCAGGCGAGGGGATTTCTGTAAGACTTTGAGAATGAGGAGTGTTGGAGCATAGGCATAGAGAAGTCCCAGCAGCCAATAGTGAATCAGATCATCCCTGGGTGGATCAGGGAGACAAAACGATCACAGCACAGGAGACTCCAAGGATCAAAAATCTGGCTTGCCACTGACTGGTTCAGGGACCACTCGTGGGGACTCAGGATAGATCTGCTGAGCTTGTCTGCCAACATGGTGGAATTGCTGGGAATATGCTTTGCAATTACAAAGCGTCTGGAAGACATAGCCCATTCCCACACACTCATGGACTCTCTGCACAGAGGATACGAACGTATCTCCCCCTGCTTGATGTACCAGACTACCGCCATGGTGTCAATTTGAACTGCCACAGTCCCAAGAGGGAGATAAGTCCTGGAAGGGTTGCAACGACAGAAGGACCGCTCTCATCTCTAGGACATTTATGTGCAACTTGGTCTCCAAGGGGGACTATGTACCTTGGACCGTCCTTCCCTGAAAATGCCACCCCCCCATCCCAACAAGGAGGAGTCTGTGGTCACTGTGGCCTGGGGGTGTGGAAGACAAAAGGGTCTCCCTAGCAGAAGATCTTTGGGCCAGAGCCATCATGCTAAGTGATGTCTGCAGAATACAGATATCCGGACTGCCATAGACATAGGGTGAAGATGAGCTGACCACTGTAACGCAAGGATCCATTGAAGAACCCGCATGTGATACTTGGCAAAAGGGACCAGCTGAATAGCCGCCACCATAGAACCAAGGGCTTGAAGTATTAAATGGGCTGGGACACACTCCCGATCCAGGAGGAGGACTTGCTCCCAGATCACGTCTGCCCTGCACTGACAAAGAGCTGCAGTGTCCAACACAGTGTCCAGAAGAACCCCTATGAATTCCAGTCTCCGACCCATGACAGGGTGGGACTTGGGAAGGTTGACTAACTCCCAGATTTTGAAATAGGCTGAAAGTATTATCTGTGGCTACAAATAAATGATGCCTTGTGGGAGCCATGAGGAGCCAATCATCCAGGTCCATGAAGACCTGAAACCCTGCAGCCAGAGATGGGCTGCTACCACTGCCATACATCTGGTGTACACCCAGGGGGCTGAGGTGAGACCGAACGGCAGGGCTCTGAACTGATGGTGATTTGCCCTCAGCTAAAAGTGCAGGAATCTCCTGAAGCGTTTGTTGATTTTTATGTGGTAGTATGCATCCTTGAGATCTACTGGTTGGACTTGACAATGACCATCCGGAACTTCGACTTCTTGACTGATAAATTCAGTGTGCTGAGGTCCAGAATGGGATGCAGGTCCCTTGTATTTTTGGGCAATTGAGTGTAAGTACTGGACCCTCATTGTCCTGTTGGGATATCCTGAACGGCTCTTTTTTGAAGAAGGTCTTGACCCTCTGACAGAGCTAACTCCCTTTGGTGGGGTGGAACATTTGGGAATGACACTTGAATTGGAGGGGCCTGATCAAAGGATATGAAGTTTCCCTGGACACAACGCTTAGCACTCACTGGTCTGAGTTAATAGCAGTCCAAGCCAGGGGGTGCAAGGATCTACAGCCCCCGACTGCCTCCAGGGCAGGACAGTCTGGCAGTGCTTCAAGAGCACTGTGGGGTTTCTCCGAGAAGGGTTCTCAGAAGCCCTGATTTTGCGGAACTCCTCTGTCTGCTGGGGCAGCGTCTGCCATCAAATTCTCTTCCTCAGCCGGAAGAGGATTCCTAAGGAGCATCTTGGAAGGAACACTGAGGCCTGCAGACCCACAGCTTCTTACTATCTCTCAGAGTCTTAAAGAATGTTGGAGAGTAGAAAACTTGATCCCAACTGCAGACAAGGTCTTTCCCTCCCGTTCGCTGTGAGGCAGGGTTTCCTTGACAGAAGGAACAAAGTAGATCAGTCAAATGGGGCATTGGTGAAGGATGCCTTGAAGTTGTCCGCAAACCCGCAGAGGCAAATCCAGGCATGATGCCCGATAGCAATGCTTATGCATGCTGCTCGAGAGGTGGCCTCAACTGCATTAGATATCAACCTCAACGAGGTGTTACCAAGGAATGCAAGAGTGGAAAGCTTTGGAGACCCCAGTTTAAGGCTCTCTGGCGGCAACAACTCAAAGAGAAGAGGAAAGCTCAGACACTAAATCCCTTTGCAGCCATGTGAAATGTGCCATATAATTAGTAGTCCCCAGTCCGAAAGTAGCTGAGGCATACATGTGCTTCCCAAACGGTCAACAGCCCGCAACTCTCTACTGGGGGGATGGACTGTAGAGTTCTGTTCCAAGAGTTCTTTCTTGGTGGCCGTGGCAACCACAATGGCATCCACAGGGATACCCTTACTCCAAAATGCTTCGTCTTTCGGTTGACTTGGGAACTTGTCCACACTCTTGGGGACCAGTTCTACTGTGTTCAGCTCCTTCCACGCCCTGCTGGAAATAAGCTGAACAAGCTCATCCACAGAGGGAAACACCCAAAAGGTAGATGGTCCTGTCCCAAACACCTTCAGGAACATGGATTTCTTTGAGAACAGGGTGAGGGAACACCAACCGCTACACTCTTTCAGGATCTCAAGGATGTCCCCAAAGGACACCACCCCGGACGCTAGATTGGGGGACGCAACACCTTCCTCGAAATCTGTATCCTCAGTGAGGGACTCTCGAGAGAAGCCCAGGTGCCTCCTCTTGCACATCCTTTTCAGAGGAGGCTCCTCCACTGTGGGCTCTGGGGAGCACTCTGAAGAGAAGGGTACACCTATGGGGTAATGCCCTTCTGAAGGCGCTCACAGGAGGGCTGACCCCGAACAGATGATGAGGGCTCACCACCCAAAATAGAACCAGGCAGGGGTGGGTCCAGGTCAAGGTAGAGGCTGCCAACCAACCAGAGACAGTCCTCTCGACCGCCCTGAAGGCTGACAGACTGGAGGAAGCCCCACCCTCATCCCCGCCAGGAAGGGAAGGCCCCGACACAGGACCAACATCCCCAGACAATATTGGTCCAGAGTTGTCCAAAGCGGGAGCGCCCAAGGGAAGGGACCGGATCCCTTCATTTCGGTGGCCCCACGGACCTCTCAGGGCTGAGGCATGGCCAGCTAAGAGGGAAACGGGGCTGAATCCACCAGGGACCCCGGCGATGTGGGACTGGGAATGCTACCCTACACAGACTGCCTCTCCTTAGGCAAGCCCTGACCCTGGGGAGCCGAAGTTGCATGAGTCGAACAGTAAGAGGAGTTCTAATGTAGGTGAAGTGCCCCTTGACAAGTGGCTAGGGTATTGTAGCAAGCCAAGTTCCATTTTGGCTTTGAGGAAGCTTCTCATCATCTGGTCCATGTCTGACAGGAGCAAACTCGTGGTAGACTGGGAGGAAACAGAAGAATGGCCTGAATAGGCTGAGGGACTGCGGTCTCTGGAAGAGGACCTGCTGGAGTGCCTTGGATCAGACACTTTCAAAGGGGCCAAAAGATCAATAATAACGATGGGCTCCAAAGAAGCCGCCTAATCCGATAGCCTGGATGGATCAGAGCATACTAAGGACCCCACGGATGGATCTGACGGACCAGCGAGATCCAAAGGGGTTTTGGATCCAAGGACCTCCTAGCCTCTGTGGATATGGATCAGACAAGAGGAGCAGATGCTCTCGCAGCCGAAGACCCCGAAGCTGGACTCTGATCCAGGGCACTGGGATGAGAGAGCCTCGGCCTTTTAGAGGGAGAGTCCCGGAAAAAAGGGAGCTTCCTCTTGGGATCCGATGGGGGGCTTTAAAGGAGGAACCAGAGTCCAGGGGACCCCCTTTAGCTAGCCCTTTTAGCAAAAGCTTATTTCTATGGTCTAGGAGAGCCCTGGAGTTGAATCCCACACAGATAACACATTCAATCTCTAAATGGGGCTCTCCTGAACAGCGGACGCACTCCTAATGTGTATTGGCAGGAGATAACTTCTGATCGCATGCGGAGCAGCACCTGAATCCAGAGGATTTGTCTGATATAGTAAAAACAGAAGTGCAAACCCCCCAACACACACACACACACACACACACACACACACACACACACACACACACACACACACACACACACACACACACAAAAACCCTAATGGAACAATGAAAGCTAACGGAGGACAGGGAAGCTATCACTAAATTAACTAAACTCAACTGACTAACGAGGATAGAAAAGGGAAAAGAAAAGCCCAAAATTACCCACAAGAACACTACTTATCTGTATGAAAAGCTCTCGCTGCAGAAGACCCGTCCACTCTCAATTCACAGCAAACAAGATCAGAGGATTATGGGTAGCAGGGGTTCCTGGGAGAGGAGGAGCTCAATCTGAGGAGCTCCCACTTACTCTGCCAGCTTGGATCCAAGGTCGGATCCAAGACTCATCCGTGATCAATAATGACACGGATAGCATCAGATCACATCCCTCTGAAGCATCCATTCTTGGGATGGTGTTTGGGACCTGCTCAGGTAATCTGCCATACAATTTTGAAAGGATGGAATGTACACTGCCTAAAGGGGTACCTGGAATTTTACTGCCATCTCCCAAGCCTGAAGAGTCAGTCTGCATAATAGGTGGGATTTGGTTCCCCCCTGCTCACATACCAGAGGACTGTCATACTGTGTGAACAGCTTTAGAAGTCCTGGCTGGAATAAGGGGTAGAAAGGTTGCATGGCTGATAGTAGTGCCCTCCATCTCCCTTACACCGATGTGTTCCTTCAACTGACAGGGAGACCAGATCCCTTGTACTTTCAGGTGGCCAGAGGTTGCTCCCTAACCTACGACTGAGGCATCTGTGCAGATCTCTAGACAAGGAGCAAGTGTGTGTGTATAGGTAGTCCTGGGTTAAGTGACACTTTATGCATCCACCGCTGAAGTTCCCTCTTCAGACAGGGTTGCGGGGAAATGGAGAATTGTAAGGCGTGCTGGTGTTGCATCCAAACTGATTTTAGATACCACTGACATTTTCTCACATGGAGTTTGGCTAAGTGGAGCATGGGAATGGTGGACGCCATGAGGCCCAAGACCCTGGCTGTAATGTGTTAAACCAGAAGAATGTTTCTGAAGTAAGAGATGAGGTTCTGTACCTTTTGTTGGGGAAGAAAGACCCTCATGATACTAGTTTGTATCTTGCACCCCAGGAAAATTTGATCCTGTGAAGGGCTGAGAACTGATTTAAGTTTATGGTGAACCCCAGATTTTGTAGAAGAATAATGGTAAAGGCAATATTTCATCCCATCTCCTCTATGGAGGTAGCTAGAAGGAGAAGGTCGTTCAGATATGGAAAGATGTGTAGTCCCTGAAGTCTGCAGTAGGCAATCACAGGGGCAAGGCATCTGAAGACCCTTGGTGTGCAAGAAAGCCCAAAGGGCAAGACACAGAATTGAAAATGCCATGATTATACAGAGAAGCATAAAAACCTTTCTGTAGTTCAGATGGATGGGAATGTACAAATATGCATCTTTGATATCCACGGTAAACATGAAGGCTCGAGGCAGAATGAGTGGGAACAGAGTCTGGAGGGTCAGCATGCAGCAAGTGGGTACTCTTAGGAAGGTACTGAGCTGGGACAGGTCAAAAATAGGTCTCCAGGGACCTTCCTCCTTCCTAGGCACTAGGAATAATGTGGAATAAAATACTTTACCCATTTGGTTTTTGGGGACACACTGGATGGGTCCCTTGGTTCAATAATCCTAACAGAACTTATGGGAAAAAAGGGCAAGTTGTTCCCTGGGAGGTTGTAGAATGCCCCTGAAGGAGGGTAGTTAATCCCACACCATGAATTACCCTTTTAGAATAACTGACAGGACCCAAGCATCTTTGGTTATGCTTTCCCAGGTTGGTAGGGATGGGAGTAGGCACTGGGAAAATGGGGATGTGGGTGGGAGAAAGCAGTCAAAGACAGAACAGCTTTCTCTAGAAACGGCCACTTAGGTGGAAGAGTTGTCGCTGGGGCCCTAGGCTGCTGTGGTCTCCTATCACTTTTATGTTCTGGATTGTGTGTGGCGGGAATCCCTACATACAAATACAGGCTTTGCAGGGTAATTTCTTTGGAACTCTGGCACTGAGGAAACAAAAATATGTTTCAATTCCTGCACGTCCTTACCCTTTTCCTGCAATGATTTGAACAGGTTAGCAGCTGCAGGTCTAAACAATGCAGAATTCTCCAGAGGAGCATCCATAAGTTTGACTTATGTTCTCAGGTAACAGTTGAAGTCAACCAAGAGGATCTTATCACTGATCCCGAGGCATCTGCTAGAGCGGAAGCTTCTGCAGCATCACAGCTGCATTTTATGGCGTGACATGCTACACGAGAAGAATCACCAAGCAAAGTAGCCAGGGTTTTATTTTATGAGTCAGGTAAGCCTGCAATTACCTGTGAAAGTTGGGACATACCTGCAATTACCTGTGAAAGTTGGGACATAAGTTCTAAAGCAAGTCTGGTTGTGTGCGTTTGGTCCTGAATCCTAGAGTGGCAGAAGTTTATACTTTTTTGCCTAGTCTATCCATAATCCTGCTATCCTTATCAGATGACAAGAGGGTAGTGGAGTCATCAATTTTGATGGCTTGTCAGAAGCCACAGAAATTACAGAAGAGTCTGCAGAAGGACATCTGAAAAGAAAACTTGCAGTCCCTTGGGACCTTGTAGAAGCAGTCTGGCTTTTTGGGGGCAGGTGGCTGGGTATCTGATGCCTGTGACGCAAAGGCAACGAGAAAGGCAGGTAAAACAGGACGGATAGCCAATGGGCTAGGTGATTCCACCTGTAACAGGTCATAGTATCTTTTTTGTACTTCCGATATTTGTGTACTACTCCATTTAAAGTGGTCTCTCATCTTAGCTAGGGCCTCTCCAAAGGACAGGTCTTCCATTGGAGAGTCTGTGCCATTTGAATACTCTTTAGTGGAGGCATAATCCAGGGGCGAAAAGATCCAAGAAGAGTAAGCCACGGATTCATCCTCTAAAGATGCCTTTTCATCAGATGTATCCTCTTCCCTAGTTTAAGTGGAGAGACCGTACTGTGTGTGTGTGTGGGGGGGGGGGGGCTGTAAAACCTGGAGGCAGCCTAAGTGACTTCAAGGCATTGATAAGACCCCTGATTGAATTGCTGCCATTTGCTAGCAGGCCTCTTGGTGGACACAAATGCTGTTTTTTCTGTTTCTTTTTCCCATGCAGGTCTGCTTTATGTAGAGTAGGAGGGCCCGATGTAGGCCTACATTTGATCAGGTTGGAATCTAACTCTTCCTCAACAAGGATAGGTGGAATCCCCTTAGGGCCTTCCATAATCACGTGTCGTAGTTCCCCTTGGACATACAACACAGATGCCTACTCAGCCCTCTGCGAACATACTAGTGCTCAGATCCAAGGCAGCCTGGACATCAGGCTCGGCCAGAACATCTGAGCTGTGAACTGGGCATGTCACTGGGCATGTCTCTAGGCTGTTTTCCACCTCGAGACATCGATATCCAGACGTGTTGAAGAAGGTTCAGGCCTTTGCGTTTTGGCCTTCCACCTCAGAGTTGACTCTGCTTCAGGGTATGGGGATCCCTCCATAGTGCTTTTTGCTAGCAGCTTTAAGCACTGATTCTCAAGGTAGATAGCTAGGGAGTATAATCTATTCAAAGTCTTTAAGACAAACACCTGACAAATTGAGCAGTTTTTGTGGTCATGGTTTGGGCCCAAGCAGAACATGCACTGGAGGTGGCCATCAGTGTGTGGAATTTATTGTTCACAATGGCAAGTGCCCCTCTTGGATGACATGAACCTCACCAACAGGGTAGCAAAAGTCAAACAATTTCCCAATGGGGCACTTATCTGAATTCTGAAGAATCGCAAACTCCGAGTCAAACTGTACAATGGAATTTAGCATTCAGATCTGCAAGCAGAGAAGTTGAGAATAGTACGCATGTACGCCACTTTTATGGCAGACGTTTGATCGCAGCCTATGCATGACATACCATGCAACCTACAGCATTGATCGCAGCCTTTGCGTGACATACCATGCAACCTACAGCAAGAAGTCTTTTGTACACTGGCTGATGTCGGGTCACCTACAGCAAGGAACTCCCTCATGTTATGAATACTGCAACAGATTAATAAAAGGACATCCTGGAAAACAGTCTGGATCCTGGCTGGTCTAGTAGGACATGCAGGATGACTTAAATTTCTTCCTTTTAAGGAAGGAAAACAAAGGGAATAATGTAGCCTCTGGTGATTTATCTTCTGCACCCCATGAGTGTCAAGTTATGGCCTGCCAAGGTCGAGGGTACAGAGACAAGCACCCCCCCCCCAACTACCTCCAGAGGGAGGCAGTCAGCCAACCATTCAGGAGTCGCTATGAAACAACCAACCAAAAAATAAAGCAGGACTGGCAAGAGACGATAAAAACCAAATTTACTTCCAAATACAAATAAACACAAATGGTACACGTCGTATAAAACACAAATCCAAATCGCAAAGTCAATTCAGTAAGCACTTTCGTTTGGCATTTGCCAAACTTTTTCAAACTTGGACTACATCACTTCCTGTTCTAGAAATACTACAAAATAATGACATAATGAATCTAATTAAACTACATTATTTAAAGCAGCAACGGAAAGTAAAAAATATCCCTTAAACTGGAATCAATCATTGAAGCATGCATCAAAAAACATCAACATAACACTCTGGCAGTGTTCAAATAATAATCAGCTGATAAAACATGTAAAACAAATATATTTTTAAATAATTAAAATAACAATAAGTGTAACCATTAATGTGAAACCCAGGACATAAATCATATTGTAAATTACATCCTAAAGCTACCATATCTTACGTTATTAATTAATTTACTATAATATGAGTAAAAACTATATAAATAACATCTCATATTAATTCTAAAAATTATGTAAATATAATAAATATAACTATATACCAACCATTATCTATATCTAGCGATTTTAATTTTAAAATACTAGCTATAGAGCTATTACTATTCACACCGGGCCAATTCTGTGCATCAAGCCGTATTTGCCAATCTAATTCGAGCTTCTCTAAGCGTGGTTGCCAAGCTCCACCCCTTTCGTTCACCTTTAAAATGTCTAACACAACAAATTTGAACGAATGAGTGGTAAGTGTATTTATATGTTTAGCCACAGTATTTAAATCATTTTTATCGCGTATTGCTCTAATACGTTCACCAATACGCTCCTTAAACTTTCTCTCTGTTTTTCCAACATAAAACATATTACAGTTACAACATAAAGCACAATAAACTAATTTTTCACTAATACAACTGGCTTTATCTTTCAATCGAATATTTTTACCATCAATTTTTACTTCATTTGTTTCAAACACATGGGCAGTATTTACATCTACCACACTTAAATGTTCTTCCATGTTTATTATTAATATATTTATTCTCCAGGCTTTGTTTTAAATTGATGCCCCTTTTATATATTATGGATGGACTACTATCAAAATAATCATGTAAAGATGGAGAAGTCACTATAAGTTGCCAGTTCTTCTTGACAATGTTGCGAATAGCTGCAGTGCCAGAACTATATGTTGTTATAAAACTTCTTGAAAAACTTTTACTTTTTGACATATTTAATACATCAGTATTTAAAATAGTTTCATTTACTTCCAATGTTTTATTTAAATTAACTGACTTTGTCATGATAGTATTTCTAACTATATTTGGGGTATTAATTTCTACTGAATTTAACAATGGTTTAAAATACAAATTATCACACTTGACTATTATCTCAGACATCACTTCATTTATCATCCTTTCCGGATAACCTCTATTTTTAAACATAACATATAATTTCAGGCATTCGCTAATAAAATCATCACTTTCACTCACCATTCTGGAAGCCCTAATAAACTGACCCTTTAAAACGGCTTGTTTTTAACTATAAGGATGGCAAATATTAAAGTGCAAGAAGCTATTACTATATGTCTTCTTGCAAAATATATTTGATGTTAATTTTTTATTAAAATAATCCTTTTCCAGACGCACATCCAAAAATGCTATTGAATCTTTATCTATTCAGGCTGTAAATTTTAAAAAGGAAGTTGTTGAATTTATATATAATAAAAATTCATCCATATTTTCCTTCTTTCCACTCCATAAGATAAAAATATCATCTAAAAAACACAAATATAATTTACAATAATTAAAATATATAGACATAAATATAAATTCTTTTTCCCGTATATTCATAACTATATTCGCGTAAAGGCCCCCACATGGGGACCCCATGGCTACACCCTCATTCTGTAGATAAATTTTATTATTAAAAATTATAAAATTATTTCGTAAAACAATATTTAAAAGCTGATCAAATAAATTAATTTTATTTTGTGTTAAACCTTTCTCTTCTAATAATAAATTAAACCAATCCATTCCCATTTCATGTGGGATAACTGAATACAAATCTTTGACATCAATAGTTAAAAAAATATCATTTTCATTGTATAGAGTTGACCCCATGATAGATAAAAAAATCCCATGAATCTTTTAATAAATGTTTTTCAGAATAAATATGTATTTTCAAACTTTTATCAATGAATTTTGCTATAGGATAAGTAACGGAGCCTTGGGCGTCAATAATCTGTCTAAAGGGAGGTTTTTTTTTTTTAACTCTTTATGAATTTTTGGGACTCCAAACATAGCTGGAGTCCTAGGCTGATCAACATTCATATAATTAAATTCATCTATGCTAATATCACCATCAATAAATAAATCATACAGGACCCCTCTAATGTGCCTATAAGCCCCATTTAATTCATTAATGGAACTAACAATATAAGTATTATTATTCAAAATATCTTCTAGCTCCTTGTTATAATCATTAATATTAAAAATTGTCATACCCCCTTCCTTTATCTGGCTTAATAAATTTTATATCTATTTTCTACTAAAGTTTTTAACCTACTAGATTCTTCTTTTGTCAAATTATATCTTTTGTTTTTTGTACCTGATGTATAAAGTGCCCGAAAATCCAAATCACACAGTCTTTCAAACATATCTAATGTTTGGTACAGTGGGGGGGTTGTAGGAACTAGAAATAAAGAATGGTTTAGTTATCTGTTCAGTGTTATGAAATAAGAAACTTAAATTTAATTTTCTTACGAACAACTTTAAATCTATAATGGAGTCAACAATGTTCATTCTTTTGCTAGGAATAAAAGTTTGTCCACGTGACAGTAAGTCACAAATGCTATTATCAAATGAAAATTCAGAATAATTATAGACAGTGAAGTCTCCAGTAGAATTCATGTAAAGTACCGGACCATCATTAACCATAGTCTCATTCTCTAATACCCTCTCCATTGTCCTTTGTTGAAATTGTTTCTCCCCCTGGAAAAAGTTCCTCAACCACGGGCCTGATTCTGAGGCCCCCAATTCTTTCTCTGATTCTGATTTTGGAAGTTCTGTTGACGTTGCATTAACCTTTCTGACCTTCGTAAAGGTGGAAAGGAGTCTGTTCCTAAAAAATCAGTATCATCTTCAAAAAATCAGTCTTCACTATTTAATTCGGTATTGGTAACTATCATCATCTCGGACAACTAATCTGTTGCCCTATAACTGAGAGGTAGGGGGAGGGGGGTAAGCTATACCTTGTCCATAAGCCACCACATCACGGTCTAGTTTAAGTTTTCTGTCTTTAATTATTTTCATTTTTTCATCTATGGACTTAATACGTTTATATTCAAAATCATTAGTTGTAAAAGTTGGATCCTTTTTTACAACTGCATCAATGTCATTTGCTTGTTTCATTAAATGTTCAATTATTTTCTTATTATCGCAAACAACCAAAGTCATATAGTCAATGCCAAACTTATCAAATAATTTAATAAGGTCGATGTGTAATGGTGAATTTTTTAATAATCCACATGGAAATCTCCATACACGCAGACCTTTCGGAACTATGTTTTTCTTAATACACTCTTGAAAATAGTTATTGTCCATCTGTAACTTTTATTTTCAATAAAACATAGTCTAATTCATCCAATTTATCATTAAATGATCTTGGTGTACCTGTATCACTATTCGATGATACTGAAAAACTGCTATTGCTGGTTAACCATGTAGAAAATTCATCACTTCTTTTTGATACATTTGTAACACCTGAAGTAGAAGGCTGATCCGATAAAGCGACATCATTACCATTTGATGAACTGGAGAGCCTAACATTAGACTCCCCCAAATTACTCCCATTAATATCCACAAATGGATTAGAATGAAGAGAAATATTTGAACACTGCGACAGACTCTGCTGTTCTAGTCTGTCCATCCTGTCCGTTAGTTTTTGAATTAATTGCGTTAAACTTCCAAGCACATTGTCCGTTGCTGTTTCAGTTTCCGTCTCAGCCATATCCAAATAACAAACTGAGACAATAAGAATTACTACGAAACAACCAACCAAAAAATAAAGCAGGACTGGCAAGAGACGATAAACGAATTTACTTCCAAATACAACACAAATGGTACACGTCGTATAAAACACAAATCCAAATCGCAAAGTCAATTCAGTAAGCGCTTTCGTTTGGCATTTGCCAAACTTTTTCAAACTTGGACTACATCACTTCCTGTTCTATAAATACTACAAAATACTGACATAATGAATCTAATTAAACTACATTATTTAAAGCAGCAACGGAAAGTAAAAAAATATCCCTTAAACTGGAATCAATCATTGAGGCATGCATCAAAAAACATCGCACATCTCACCCTGGCAGTGTTCAAATAATAATCAGCTGATAAAACATGTAATACAAATATATTTTTAAATAATTAAAATAAATTAAAATAACAATGAGTGTAAAAATTGGCTGAATTAGACTATGTTTTATTGAAAAAAATGGATTGCAAGTGCAGACAGGGTCTTGCCTTCTTGCTCGTTCTTGGTAACAGTTTCATTCCTTCATGCTAGGTCTGAACAGAGACCAACCATCAAGAAGAATTAATGAACGACATCTTGAAGCCTTCAGTGAAGTCACACAGTCGTATCTGTGTGTGCCAGTAAACAGTAATGCAGATGCCCGCTGACCTGGACATACCATCAGCTGCAATGGAAAGCAGATGCACAGATACATTAGACACTGATTGAAAGGTAGACAACTAGGACTCCACTGACTTTTGGATGTTTCCAGGTAGGTTACATGAGAGGCATTTTGCCAGCTCTTTTGTCAATTCCCTGTGAAAATGAATCATATGAACTAGGAAATTCAGTGCTCTAAGTGCAAAAGTTGCTAAAGCATATGTCCATTTTCTAAGTCTGTCCAGAGCCCTGGACTATTAGGGCGATGGACAGACATGCTTTCTTTAGAGAGCTCCTTCATAGTGGCTGCCACAACAACTGCAAGCTCTCCTGCAGGACCCTCGTTCCAGTGTGACCTAGTCCTGGTGGCTATTAAAATATTTTCCAGTTGATGTGGTACTGGCTCAGCCACATTAGGTTATTTCCATGCATGCTGGGAAACTAGGTCTGTAAGTTCATCAGTGGGCAGAACCACTCAGGAGGTAGAAGAGTCAGCCCCAAAAGCCGCAACGAACACAGACTCCTCAGAAGAGGGAGCTTCTTAGAACCACCCTCTCATTACTTCATTAACTCCAGGTCTCCAAAGAAGGGTTCCTTTAGAGGGGATCATGGGGAACCTTCTCCCTCAATGAAATCTGTCTCTTCAGTGACAGACTCCAGTGAACAGTCTAAGTGATTTCTCTTACAAGTCTACTTCCTCTGAACCTCCTCCTTGTGGGCTTCAGGAGAAGGCTCAAAATCAGATTAGCAGCTTGTGTGGCGAGGTCCCCCTGAAGCTGGAGGTAGACACCTTTTCTCTTGACTTGGAAAATACCCTTTTGAGTGCCCTTAAAATTGAAGTCACAATCAGGGCTGAGGAAGCACTCTTCCGATCTACAGGGGGAAAGGAAGGGGTGCCCGCAACATCAACCCAGCCCAGCTCAGACACCAACAGTGCTGACTGTGGCAAAGAGAAGAGACAGATCTGACAACTTCAAAGTTTACCCCAACCCCTGAGCCTTCGCTCCAGCCCTTCAGCTCCGAAACTTATCCCAAATTTACACTGCCAGAGTTGAGAACACAAGGGAAACCGCCTTTTCAAGTTCGACTCTGACTATCAGTCACAATGGTGGTGTTCTCCCAGGCAGGCTCAGATATATGGCCTTTGAATCCAACAGTTGGACCTGAATATGAGAGAAGCAACAAACAGCTAAACAAATTTTTAAACAAAAGCTATAGAAATCACTTATTTGATGAATACCAGAGCTCTCAAACCCTATGTCCTACTGCATAAAGTGGCAAATGAGATCTGAAGTACTCTGGGGGGCCTGATGGAAATTTGGGTAGGGAAAGAGTCACAGCCCTAGATTCGAGCTTCTGAAAAAGCACAGAGGTCAGATCTGACAACTAAAAGATTGAATTGGACGAAAACAGCAAACACTGGATAAAACACTTGAAGGGGGAGCACCAGCATTTTGGAAGAAACCTGCTGTGGCTTTATTACCTAACGAGGGTAAAGACTGTTCAAAACCAGGCTTCGTATTGATCAATTTCAATTTTAAACCAAAATCAAAGTGTTTAAGTCTATACTTGCCAAGAGAAAGGCAAAGATGTTGCCAAACTTGAGGGATGTGAATGAATATCATTTGTGGAGGGGGAGATGCACATTTCTCATCACTGACTGTGAAGCAGAGTACAAGAAAACGCCACTATTATTGGTGGGTCATGATGCAGAAAAGGCGTTCAGTCAGCTGTGATTTTTATGAGTAGGGTGGGAGCATTTCCATTTTCTGATAAAATAACAGGGTTAATCAAGAGGATACAAGAAGAGTCAGAGGCAAGAATTAAGATGGTAGGGTTTCTCTATAACAAGATGTGTCTGAACAAAAGACAGAAACAAGGGTGTCCTTTTACCCCTTTATCTGATTTACACTTAAAAGCCATCTGCAAAGAAAATACGGGACTCTCAAATTCAAGGATACAACTACTATGGTAATTAAAAAAAAAGTTGGATTTATCCAAAGATATTTTCTACCCGATAAATCTAGTAAAAGGACATTTCACTGTTGCGGAACATTTTTAAGTGTTTGCAGGATGTAAAATAAAACACAGTTTACAGCTACAGCCTGTGTTTTATGTAGCCACACATTAATTGGTTCAGCAATATCCACAGCTATGGGCAAATTTTAGTATTAGGTGTATGGATTAAAAAGGATTCTATTATGGCAGTTAAAGACATGTGAAGAGACTAAACAAAAGGCAATAAAAATATTGAGAAGCTAAAAGCTCTTGATTATGGATGGTAAGATAAGGGAATTGAAAACATTAACAGTCCCCTTAAGTTTTATGGACAGGTCAGGCATGTTTTTATCAACTAGAAGAGAAAAGTACAGTTTTGTACCTACCATAAATGTAGATGTTCGAGGATTCCCTGCTGCAGTCCTGACTATTGGTATAGTCCGCATTCCCAGTCGTCAATACCCAGAGAGTTGACGCCGGGTCATGGCGCCTTAGACTGACGTCAGTACGGCAGGGTACTAATGCGCATGACCGACGTCATTTCCTCAGTCTTTTCTTGCCCCAGATGTCAGAAGACCCAAAAAGACAAGTCCCAAAAACAACCTGCACCAAAAACATGTACCATATATACAGCAATATATACAAAAATATAAGCATGTAAACTCACCTACACAACCCTGAAACACAGGAAGGAGGAGGGTTGATTGCAGCAAGGGAATCCTAACATCTACATTTATAGGTACAAAACTGTACTATGTTCTTCGTCTTCCCCTGCTGCAGTCCTGACTATTGGGTAGAATCCCAAAGCAGAGGTAAGGGAGGCTGGCAAATTATAAAGTAGCAGGAGCTGACAACATGCCTTGTAAAACAGCTGTGGCAAACCAGCCCTAGTCTTAGAGTATATAGGCAGGTGATAATGCCTAGAGAAAGTATGCACTGAACTCCAAGTAGCTGCTTCCAGAATATCCTTAGTTGCCACCCCTTAGAAATGCTGTTGAAGTGGCAGTAGCCCTAGTGGAATGAGGCCTAATCCCAGCTGGAACCTCTTTGCCATGATGGGAATAACAAAATGCAATGCAAAAGCCAATCCACCTAGAAATAGTTTGTTTTGGCACAGGCTTGCCCTGTGAACTCAAAGCAAAAGAAACAAGTAACTGCTGAGACTGCCTAAAATCTTTAGTCCTGCTCAAATAATAACGCAATTGCCTGTGTACATCTAAAGTGTGCAAAATCTTTTCCCCTTTATTTTGAGGATCTGCAAAAACTTAGGCGAATGAATAGCTAGGATTAAAGCCACACTAGTACACACCATAGGCATAAAGGAAGGAACGTAATGAAACCCTGTCCTTATGGAAACCAAAAGGGCTCTACTGCCATAAGGGCCTGTAACTCAGACACCCTTCTTGCAGAAGTAATAGCCAACAGAAAAGCAGTCTTCCATGACAAATATTTCAATTCAGCAGTAGCTGCAGGCTCAAAAGGTTGTAGAGTAAGTTTTTCCAACACAAAATTGAGATCCCAAGCAGGAGTAGGAGCTCTACGTGGGGGTCTTATATTCTTTGCCCCTCTAAGAAACTGCTTGAACAAAGGATGCAAAACAAAGGTGGGTCACAATCATAGTGAGCTGAAATTGCTGCAGCATGAATCTTTATGGAAGAGAAGGACAAACCTTTGTCCAATAATTCAGTAAGATATTGAAGAGCCACACTCAAATTAGGGTCTGAAAGCTCCAAATGGTTTGCTGTACTCCAAAATAAAAATCTCTTCCATTTTCTCATGTGACACTCTCCTAGTACTAGGCCTTCTAGCTTCCATAATCACATTTAAAACTTGTTGAGGAAGCTGAGACCTGCTGTGCTTCAACACAGAATAACATGCCAAGCTGTGAGATGAAGAGATTGAAGCTTGACATTGAGCAGATGACCGCCCTTCTGAGATAACAGATGAGGAATCATCAGGAGGTTCCTTTAGGGGATCATGGGGAACCTTCTCCCTCAATGAAATCTGTCTCTTCAGTGACAGACTCCAGTGAACAGTCTAAGTGATTTCTCTTACAAGCCTACTTCCTCTGAACCTCCTCCTTGTGGGCTTCAGGAGAAGGCTCAAAATCAGATTAGCAGCTTGTGTGGCGAGGTCCCCCTGAAGCTGGAGGTAGACACCTTTTCTCTTGACTTGAAAAATACCCTTTTGAGCGCCCTTAAAATTGAAGTCACAATCAGGGCTGAGGAAGCACTCTTCCGATCTACAGGGGGAAAGGAAGGGTGCCACATCAACCCAGCCCAGCTCAGACACCAACAGTGCTGACTGTGGCAAAGAGAAGAGACAGATCTGACAACTTCAAAGTTTACCCCAACCCCTGAGCCTTCGCTCCAGCCCTTCAGCTCCGAAACTTATCCCAAATTTACACTGCCAGAGTTGAGAACACAAGGGAAACTGCCTTTTCAAGTTCGACTCTGACTATCAGTCACAATGGTGGTGTTCTCCCAGGCAGGCTCAGATATATGGCCTTTGAATCCAACAGTTGGACCTGAATATGAGAGAAGCAACAAACAGCTAAAAAAATTTTTAAACAAAAGCTATAGAAATCACTTATTTGATGAATACCAGAGCTCTCAAACCCTATGTCCTACTGCATAAAGTGGCAAATGAGATCTGAAGTACTCTGGGGGGCCTGATGGAAATTTGGGTAGGGAAAGAGTCACAGCCCTAGATTCGAGCTTCTGAAAAAGCACAGAGGTCAGATCTGACAACTAAAAGATTGAATTGGACGAAAACAGCAAACACTGGATAAAACACTTGAAGGGGGAGCACCAGCATTTTGGAAGAAACCTGCTGTGGCTTTATTACCTAACGAGGGTAAAGACTGTTCAAAACCAGGCTTCGTATTGATCAATTTCAATTTTAAACCAAAATCAAAGTGTTTAAGTCTATACTTGCCAAGAGAAAGGCAAAGATGTTGCCAAACTTGAGGGATGTGAATGAATATCATTTGTGGAGGGGGAGATGCACATTTCTCATCACTGACTGTGAAGCAGAGTACAAGAAAACGCCACTATTATTGGTGGGTCATGATGCAGAAAAGGCGTTCAGTCAGCTGTGATTTTTATGAGTAGGGTGGGAGCATTTCCATTTTCTGATAAAATAACAGGGTTAATCAAGAGGATACAAGAAGAGTCAGAGGCAAGAATTAAGATGGTAGGGTTTCTCTATAACAAGATGTGTCTGAACAAAAGAACCAAACAAGGGTGTCCTTTTACCCCTTTATCTGATTTACACTTAAAAGCCATCTGCAAAGAAAATACGGGACTCTCAAATTCAAGGATACAACTACTATGGTAATTAAAAAAAAAGTTGGATTTATCCAAAGATATTTTCTACCCGATAAATCTAGTAAAAGGACATTTCACTGTTGCGGAACATTTTTAAGTGTTTGCAGGATGTAAAATAAAACACAGTTTACAGCTACAGCCTGTGTTTTATGTAGCCACACATTAATTGGTTCAGCAATATCCACAGCTATGGGCAAATTTTAGTATTAGGTGTATGGATTAAAAAGGATTCTATTATGGCAGTTAAAGACATGTGAAGAGACTAAACAAAAGGCAATAAAAATATTGAGAAGCTAAAAGCTCTTGATTATGGATGGTAAGATAAGGGAATTGAAAACATTAACAGTCCCCTTAAGTTTTATGGACAGGTCAGGCATGTTTTTATCAACTAGAAGAGAAAAGTACAGTTTTGTACCTACCATAAATGTAGATGTTCGAGGATTCCCTTGCTGCAGTCCTGACTATTGGGTATAGTCCGCGTCCCAGTCGGCCCGAATACCAGAGTATAAGGCTGGCGTCGGTCATGGCGCCTTAGACTGACGTCAGTACGTCAGGGTACTAATGCGCATGACCGGCGTCATTTCCTCAGTCTTTTCTTGCCCCAGATGTCAGAAGACCCAAAAAGACAAGTCCCAAAACAACCTGCACCAAAAACATGTACAATATATACGGCAATATATTCAAAATTATAAGCATGTAAACTCACCTACACAACCACCCTGAAACACAGAGGGGAAGGAGGGAGGGTAAATTGGACTG